>NC_141149.1:61179749-61422249 GCF_053477565.2 Lygodium microphyllum | reverse complement strand
GACCCCCTTCCAGCTTTGATGGAATCTAGGAGTGTCCCACTAAGGGCTACATAAGCCTTAGCCTAATATACTAGGGAGAAGGGAATATTAGCTATCCTCCCTTCAAACCCTATCTTTATCATAACTTTGTGTAGAAACTCCCATCGAACTTTTTCCAAAGCCTTTGCAACATCTAGTTGAAAAAAGACCACTTTTGCCTTGTGGTCCTTGCCCAATCAATTGCTCTTCAAAAGATTGAGTACATGATCAAGAAGATTTCTTCTTTTGATGAAGACATATTCTTGCTTATTTACATATTTTTGCACTATTAGAGAAAGCCTATTGATGAGTGATTTTGCCATTATTATTTACACTGTGCTCATAAGAGATATCAACCTCCAAATCAAGTTTAGAACATTACTCCTATTTGGAAATGAGAGAATGACACTTCCTCACTTTCATGAGGCTGGTAAGCATCCTTTCTCTCAATAGCTATTGATCATTAGCAAAGCTAGGAGACTTCCTCGAAGACCTTTAACAACTTCATCAAGATATTCTAATGTGAAGTGTTTGTTTAACATTTCATTCTCCTCCATTGTGATCACCTTTTTAATAGCTTCTACAAATAAGATGGTGGTAGCTTCATAGTTCTGCATTCCACATTCCCCATATAAATTTTGAAAGTGTAGCTGGCATAATATATCTATGTCTTTTTGAGTGATTAGCCATGATCCATCTTCTTTCTAGATTGCTACCATGCTTTCTTCGAGCTTCCTAAGATCTAATTTCCTTATAAGCTTTGTTGAGATGCATTTTGGATTGAGGACCATTTTTCTATTAACTAGGAGAGAATTTCTCTTTATCTGTTAGCCAAGGCTTGACACATCATACTTAGTTATGACATTAGACTTTTTTATTACCCTTGGTATCTATCTTAGTCTATTGACTTTATTCTATTTAGCCTTTAATGAAAATTTACTTTAAGATTCATGTGAATAGTGAAAATGGGTAATTCTTGATCAAGCATGGCTTGAAGAAGTATTCTCCTTCTCTTTGTTGTTGATAACATGGTAGTGAATGATGGGATTTTGATCATGGAATTTATCCTAACAGTTTGGGCCATGTTTTTGCTTCATTTTTGTGCTTTACTATGGTAGTATTCGTTGTATTTTGTCTTCATAATTCTTTTTTAAATGTTGTGTGGTATTTTCTCATGGTTCTATGGTGTTATCTCTAAGTTTTGTATGTGTTTGTTGTAGCGGTAGTACTATTTTCTACAATGCCTATAACAGTATGTTGTATTTCCTCATACAACGATGCAATCATGTAATGCATTCTATATAGACTTAGGGATGTAACACTTTGGTGATCCCACTATTGTTCCCTTGAACCTCTAGTTTAAAACTCAATTTAAAATGACTCTATTCCATGAAAGATATCCGAATTTCTTGTAAATCCATGAAGCAAGATGATGTAGCTATGCTTCCCTATATTTCTCATTTAAAATTCCAACAAAAACAACCTTGATTCGTGGTAGATATTTGAATTTCCTACAAATCTTGAAGCAATGGATTGCACACAATTAAGAGAATCATGGCCAAGGTACAATAGTAGAAATCACAGCAAAATGAAGGAGAAGTATAAGAATCTTCCTTCATGGATGAGGACATACAGGAATAGTGATGAAGAGGAAGGAATACCTTTTGCATATTCTATTAATAGGCCAGATTGGTGCAATGGAAGGATGTTGGACAGGTTTTAAGGATACCCTAAAGAGTCATGTTTTTTTTGAGAATTCTTGTTTTCTTATTCAAGATTCTAAATGCGGGTTCCCATTTGGCTAGCCCAATTAGCAATTATTCCTATAGTAGCAGTTATTGTTTCTCTATCCCTATTAGCAATTATTCCTATAGTAGCAGTTCTTTGCTTTCCAAAGCCCAAGCAATAGTAGATTAGAAGAACATGCTTAACAACTTGTAATATTTTTTCTTTTAAAGCCTTTAAAGTTCTAGCAATAGCAAATTTGAAGTATGCCCTCCTATAGCAAGACACAAAAGGAGTGGTGACTTGTGATGCATGCAGAAAAGAAGTTGGAGGAGCAGAGGTGAAAATTTGAAGATGGCATCTTGCAACAATGAAGATGGAGAAGAAGATGTAAAGGAAGAACTAAAAAGAAGAGGAGAAAAAGATGCAAAGAATCAACATTCATCCCTTATGCCTCATGATGCTATTATTGGCTAACAAAAACAATGTGTCACCCTCATAGTGCTATAGACCTAGCTCACTGATTCTTGAAGTATGAAGAGCAATGTTGAGTGGCCAACTTCAAAAAGAGGAGACAAGGATAAAGATGATACTTGCTCTTAAGTATTTGGAGGTTGATACCTTATTTTTCTTTACAATCATGATTTCTATGGGTGGTTTTTCATGCAATTACACTTACCAATATGTTTTGGGAAGAGTGCATATGGAAGAAAATTTTCTTTCGCAAAGCCTAAAAAGAATTGAGGCTTATGTAGTCTTTGAGTTTAATACAATGGAAAAATCCAAGAAGACAAAAGGTTGCAAGGTTTACTTTAAGCATGGATATACCTCCAAATATTGTCCTTATGTTTATGAGCCTTGTGAAGAAGGAAAATCATGCAAGTAAATTTGCAAGGTTGATTTATGCAAGGAGTTCAAGAAGTTTTCTTCACTAAAGCAAAGAAGGATTCAAGTTCCAAGATGGATAAAGCATGGGAAAGGTTGATTTCTTTTGAATATCTTCTCCATGATGCTTGTGAATGGCATGACGATCATGAAAGTAGGAAAGCAAGGTCTTGTTCAAGTGTTAAACACGTTAGGAGATTTCTTACAGCAGTTGTAGAGCTCAAGGAAAAATATGAAGATGTTTTGGATTTGGATTTAGATTCAATTTCAAGTGATGAGGATGATGATTGGTGCTCTTTACCCATGTTCTTGCCAAAGATTGAGGTAAAGAGAGGCCAAGATCCAAAGAAGCCAAGGATCCTCAAGTACCCCAAGCCCATAGGAGCTTACCAATAAGAGAGTGGAACATCACATACCTTGCATCAAAAACTCAAAGGTATTTTTAAAAATTTGGTATCTTATAAACTATCATAATCAATCTCTAGTCAGCTTTACTCAAGAAAAAAGGAATGAAGTTGCCAACAAGGAAGATGATCAGTTAGTTGACCAAGAGAATAAGTGATGCATTCAAGAAGATGTTGTTCTCATGGATGAAAAGATTGGGGATTATGTTTTGATCAATAAAAATGTTATTATGGATGATTTTCTTGGTTCTCTTATTGCTATTGAGAAAGACAATGCAACTAGCAAGTTAGATCTTAGTGAAAAGGCTTTGTAAGTACTTGCACTACCACTACCCATAGGGAAAAATGTACCATCTTTGGATGTACTTATTCAAGATGCACATGTTTCGTGTATGAAAGATAATATTTTAGGTCATTGTAGTGTTCAATCAAAAGAACAAGTTAGTGTTTCACTATAGGAAATCCCTACAATGTTACTAAAATGAAAGAATTTGACTCTTGATAAGATACATGATATGGATGCTGTACCTTTTGTTATTCATAAGCCAAATAGGGATGATATGCCTCATGAGGATTCAGTTTTCAATTCTCATGCTATGCATGAGCATCATATCTCATGAAATGCTTGGACAAACTATCCATGATTTTTTTAAATCTCATCATTACATATATATACCTTTGTATTTTATGGATACCTTTTGAGTGAGTTATATAATTGCATTAGAGGGTTATGTATCCTACTATCTTAAGATTCATATGATTAGTGATTATGGGTAGTTATTGATCAATCTGGCCTGAAGTAGCATTCTCATTCTCTTTGTTGCTGATCATGCTGTAGTGAATGATGAGATTTTGATAATGGACTTGGTCATGACAGTTTACACGATATTTCTACTTCATTTCTGTGCTTTATTGCAACAATATTCTTTGGGTTTTGTCTTCATAATGCTGTCATAAATGCTTTGTGGTATTTTCTCATGGTTCTATGGTGTTATCTATGAATTTTGGATGTAACAATATCCCTTGTCAATGCAATCTTCTTGATAAGATGCACTGATTGAGGAAAAAAATTCCCAATCACCTAATTTTCTATATTTGGCCTTGGCTGCAAGTAACTTAACTATATACTCAACCCATTGCAAGTCTTGCCTCTCATTGTTGTAGAGCCATATGCCATGAAAAATGATACATAACTAGATTCTACAAGTAAAGGCCTCCAAAAGATCGGCATGGCCTATCTTATATCCTCTTTGAGTTGTTGATGGCACCCTGAACCATGTAACAAAATTTTGTTTGCTTAAAGTGCTAAGGGTTGGCAACCAACCACTTGTGTTTGCATCAATTTTTACTAACTCGATTGAATTTAGGCTCACTATCACTACAAGAGATTAGGTTTCTAAATGAACACATAGACACATTTCATGAACCTAGAATAAAACTTATGAGTGCACCCATAGTTGATCTTAAGTGTGTGTCAAAGTACCCATGCCTAAATTTGCACGTATCTTACAAATAGCAAGCACAAGGCTAAATGCCTTTCTAAACGTGCTCTAAATATAATTTTTACATGAATATAAAAGCTAATTAAAATGCGCTCTATTTGCAATTTTCATGCATATTAAATGTGCTTTTGAATGCACGAATATACACAACATCTAGATTTTTTTTAAAAAAATAGGGAGTTGTTGGGATAAGGTAAAAGTTAAGTGATTCCCATGATTTCTTGAGTCTCAATAGCTAGGTGAATCTTTTATTGATGATAGGCCAAGAATTTAGAAATCTCGACCAAAATCTTACTAAAAACCTTATTACTAGGTGTTTTGGGGAGAATTTCTAATCACAATATTCAATTTTTCTATGTAAGAACTATTTCTTAACTTTTTTAAGCTTAAATAATAGCTCTCATACCTTTTAAAATCCCAAAAGTAACCATCATGCTAAAATTCATAGTTAATTTTTACTCTATTTTACTAGTTGTAGATCTTACAACCAGTAGCTCCATGGTTTTTTTGCCCCTTCTTGCGTGCTCATTGAACATTGTTTTATATTAATCAAACCAACTTTATACAATAACATAGCTTAACACAATAAAATATTCAATGAGAATATATAACAAGAACCAGAATGACTAAGCCATACAATTTGTTGCATTAGAATATGTACATGGGTGTATATAAAGCTTTGGAAGCCAAAGTCTAGCTTACATACAAGATAGAAGAACTTGAAACTACCAAATCTTGGCTTGGATTATAGAGTACAAGTAGTGCAACCTAAGATAGTATTTATCATCCACTACCCTTATCAAAACCATTCAACTCGCTTGTTTTTGCTTCGTTCTTTCCCTCTTCGTTGTCTTGAGCCTACAAAAATGAGACATCTTACACATCAACAATTAAAAAAGGTTTTACTACTTAAAATTAGAAATACACAAGCTTAATGAACCACCTTCCAACTTACCTAAAAATGTTTTAGTACTAGAATTAAGAACCAAATTAAGAGTGTTCCTATACATATAGGAATCAAGAGTGTTCTTATATACCCTTCTATATTTATGCAAAGTATGGCCAATTTTCTAACTCTTTGAGAATAATGTCCTCTTATGTAGTAGTGATATGTTGACACTCTTCCTTGGAGTCTTGGTAGGAACTAGCTAGGTCATCAATATGTTCTAACATCTTGATATTCAAGGAAGGGGGCAAGTATTTAATAATACATTTAGTATTGAATATGAGGTCTACCATTGGCTTAAACCTAAAAAAGCCTTTATAAAATTAATAAATTTTAAGCCACCATCATTATGTGCAAGCATTCGAAGATGGGCTAGATCATGTTCCCAATATGTGGTCATGACCAAATTGTAAGAGTCCACATACACTACATCTGAATCAAGATCAATCTAAGCATGCCGCAGGTAATCAAAGATAATGGGATGAAGATTGGATGGAAGAGAGTTCCATGAATATTTGAATTTTATATGCTTCATGGTGCAATATTTTGAAAAAGATTTAAAGTTAACTCATGCAATGAACATACAAGTCAAAAACAAAAACAAAAACCCTATACAACAACCAATAGGGATGGATATCCTAAGTCTAAATCACAACATCTAACTAAAGAATGCAAACTATCAATTATTAAAACATAGGAAGTGAACTATGCCTTTGATCTTTTGATAAGAAGGGTCCATAAGTACTACAAAGGCTCTTGTGCTTTGGATCTCAACTGTGGCTCCTTGCACACCGTGTGAGATAGTTTTTAAGTACTAGTATGCGCCTCATATGCACACACCAAAGGAAGATCCTCTTGCAAGAGAAGGAAACCAACAACACCTAGCTTGTTAACCCATTTTCCAAATTATTTGAAGGTAAAGAGGGCAAGCTCACCTAAGAAGTCAACTATTGTGCCGAGTCTTTTCGCAAGTACTTATCTAATGTGCACCTCCTACCATGACTTGTTTAGGGACGTCCAACCCATCCTTGCCTCTACATAAGTCATGATGAAGGCTAGCTTAAAGAAAGCCATTCTGCCCTACCACTCTGATGCTGACTTCCTTTAAGGACAAGAGTGAAAAAATTAGTGAGAAGAAATTTGTAAATGTCCTGATTGCAAGTACGAGATCTTCAAGTGCCTCATTCTTAAATCATTATGTGTTATGCACTTGAAGGTCTCAACTTATAGTTCTCTTCCACTCCTCAACCTAAAGCAAGCTAGCATTAGGGTGGTAGTGGAGAATGGCTTTCTTTAAGCTTGCCTTTATGGTTTCTTTAGGTGGATTAAAAGTCAAGGATCTAGTTTGTCAAGGCAAGGAAGAGTTTACTCCTTGCCCTAGATAGTTTACTAGTTTTTCTTACTAAAATTGTAGGCCAATATGTCTATTGTAGTTGTGGAAAAGACTATAGATTTTGTCTAAGGTAGTAGGAATAGAGCATTTATAATCACAGCTAATCTTGCCTTTAGCACTGCACTTAACATGCCAAAATTTGTATTTATCAACATGCTTAACTAGGCATTTCTACTAATAAAAACCTATATTTTTTTTTAAAAAAATATAACCAAAAGTAGAAAACCCATCAAAGCATTTATGATTACATTTAATCTACAATTTATTATGTTTTTGAATGTGCTTAACAACATATCTACACTACTAAACACTACAAATTAAAATAAAAAAGTAGAAATAGAAACCCTAAAGAGTTACAATCAAGAACATAGATCCAAGCTCCAAACAAAATCATGCACACAATTAGTTATGAGAACATAGTAAGTGAAGCATATCTCGAATCTTTGGAGAAAAAACATATCTTGGTGTTGCAAAAGCTCTTTTACCTCAAGTTTGTGCTCTAGTAGCTTGCAACTTATATATATATATATCTCCTTTTACTATTTGGTTTCTTTCATTTCTCTTCTTTTTTGGTTTTAAGAATTCCTAAATTCAACGGGCTATATGTTTTGAATAACATGTGCTTAAATTTGCACTTAAATGTGTTTATGTGAAAAAAAATGTACACATCTATGGATGCATTCAAATGTGCATGAAATGCTTTTGGGGGGATGTAGGTTTAAACACATCTACAAAAGTGCATCAATAGATCACATCTATGGATATGTGCATGTTTAGGTGGTACACTAGCTCTCCACTAGCTACCTCTTTTTGGGTTGGTGACAAGGGGAGTTAGTTTCCTGTATAGCTAGCGAATTCTGGAGAAGAGAAAGGCTACCTTTCTCATTAAAAAATAGTAGCCTAAAATTATGAAAGGGAAAATTGAGCAATCATATAATTTTATGAAAGGAGAAAAAAAATTCTACAATACATAGAAAAGTATAATCAATTATGTTATAACTTGAGTACATGTTCAAAGTTTAAAGTAGTGGTCTATGCTGCTAGGAAATAGACGTGGGCCAGTATCATGAAGCTACGACGACGTGAAGGCCAAGAAGAAAAGAGGAGGTGTGCACATTAGAGAATAGCAAGGAGATCAATTGGATTGTAGAGGGGAGCACCCCAAGTAATTTGCAAAATGCTCCCTTGAGTTTGTCTAGAGGTCAAAAGAGACCTCCACCATCCTTTTCTTCCCTATCCAAGTCAATAGTGACAATTCGATCATCCAATAGTGATTTTAATGCACCTCTGTCCTCTAACAAGAAGAAAGTAAATAATATGGAATTTCTATCCTCACCAACCGCTACTACAAAAAGGTAAAAGAAAACCATGGCAAATTCTAACACCTCAGATAGATAGGTATTAAACTCATTGTGTTTTACATTTTCAAGTACATGATTGTGTTGCTACATGCATGGGTGTTGCATGGGCGCTGCATGTGTGCATGTTTCTTTCAACATTTTTATTTGTAAATTGATGTCTCACATTCATTTTTCATTATTACATTATCAGATTATTATTAAATTTGGCTATAGATTCTTATCCTTGAACTTTGTAGGAAAAGTTGCATTGGTGTCTCCTGCCACACATGTTGTTTGTCTTTTTCATGACAAAATCTCAAGTACATGAGGTATGTGACCTTGTCAGCTCAAGAAAGGATGCTTGAGTGCTTTAGCAAGGTAGATTTCATGGCCTTTGTTAACCCTCAAACGAACAAGGTGGAAAAGTCAGAAAATCTAAAGCAGAAGACAAGGCCAAGGCAAAAGTGAAACAGAAGACGAAGGCGTGCCAAGAAGAATCTAGAAACACAAGAGGTGCAAAAAAGTCCTAAATCAAGGAAAAAGGCACAGGAGAAGAAGCACAAGTCTATACTCTTGTAAAAAAGCGCAAGGCACACCTTGATTTATTTTAAGAGTGCTGGGCTCTCACCCATGCAATTTGTAAAGGTAGACGGGTGGTGGAAAGGAAGCTAGGAGGACAATGGGAAAAAGGGCCTAAGCCACAGCCGGCCATGTAAAAAAGGGGATAAGGAGATGACCGCCCAAAAGGGATTTAGGATTTTGTATATAAAGTTGAAAAGTTAATGAGAAGCTCATTCTTGTGTGTGGCCAAAGTAGCTCTCTTCTTCTTGTTATTCTTCTTATTCTTGCTTGCTTGAGCTTGTGCTTGAGAGAGGGAGTGTGATACTGTGAGGGAGTGAGTGTGTGAGGGTGAGGGACCGTGGTAGAGAAGCTCTCCTTCTTCTCTTCTCTTCTCGTCTCTTGTCTTGCTAGCAGAAATGGAGCTTGGAGCATGGAGCTTGAGGATCAAGCTTGCTTGAAGCTTGTACTTGGATCGTGGAGCTACCAGAGTTCTTGGGAGAGGAGGCAACTCGATCGGGCATGGAGGTAAGCTCACTACACCCGTAGATAGATAGCACGTCAGCTATGTGAGAGGTAGCCATTAGTGCTCAGCTTGGAATGCTTGAAACAATGAGCAGTCCATGGGTCTTGGCGATCGAGGGAGAGCTCCCACATTTTGGTTCCGTTACCAAGACCAACGGATTCAAGCCTTGAGTGCTTGTGTGCTTCGAATTGAGGATTGAAGTAGGGTTTTCCCCAAAAACGTGCTTGAGGTAGATAGGTAGGAAGCGAGGGAGTTTGAAGAGATATTTGATCTCCTTAGCAAGTAGATTTTTGGTGTTTTGGATTTGGAAAAGTATGTTGGAGTAGGGTAGATATTCTCTTTGTGATTTGGATGCATTAGGTAGGAAAAAACAAAGAAAAACAAGAAAAATAAGCATTGGGGTTTCTGCTATCATAATAGGGCAAGAGAGTTTGATTTGCTTGTCGATTTTCATTTTGGAGTTTATTTGCTATTCCAGGTATATACAACTCTTTCCCTCCACCCATAGCTTTGATCTTGAGGTGTGGGTGATAGGCCGCGACTAAAGCATGTGATTCGAGTGATTTATTGTTGCACCGACCAAAATTGCGCCGCGTTCGACTTGTCGCCTGGGTGACAGTGATTCTGGGCCAAGTCCTAGAATCGGCCCTCGGTGGCCGAATCAACCATTTCGGCCCTCGGCCCTACCAACTCGGACCAACCCCACTCAGACAAGTTGCCATTCAGCTTGGTCGAATTCACTATTCAACCCTCGGCCCAACCTGACTTAGCCCTCGGTCCACTCGGCCACTTGGCCCTCAAACACCCCTGGCCGAATTTGACATTCAGACCAGTTACATTTGGCCCTTTCTCATTCGGCCCTCGGCCATTCGGACAAGACGAATTGGGCATTCGGCCCCTGCAATTCGGACATGTTGGGCCAAATTTGGATGTTTTCAAATTTTAACATGTAGACCTTGAAACAGACTGAGAGACCATATAGAGCCAAAACCACATCATAGATCTATCCATGGGGGATTCACTAGTAGTAATAAGGAGACGTAACCTACGTGCAAGAAATATATGAAAATACCCCTTATCTACCTCCTATTTATGGGACCTTACCTTATAAAATGTACCTTCCTTTCCTTAAGTAACCCCCCTCTCTTACACTCATGTGGTACCATATGGTAAACCCTAGTGGACCCCCTAGGGATCTATCACTAGGCTGAAATCTATAGTAAGTAGTTCAAAACTTGGCTATAAATGATCCTTCAAATTATGGATGGCATTTACTGTAATGGCCCTGTGGGCCTATGGGGACTACCCCCCTACCCCCCCCCCCCCCCCCCGGACCCTTGCAGAGGGGGCTCTGCTCCCTCCGCACCTCCCCCAAGCATGTTGGACAGAAAACACGCACCGTGTGACAGGTCCTCCAAATTAGATCCTATTGTAGTAATGACTCTACACAAGCATGGATTCTCACTTGCAAAAGAGCAACACCAAAAGCCCATACCCACAAACATAGACCCTAGAACCTCAATGGGCCAATCTAGCCTACAAGGGTAAAAAGGCCATACCACAAAAACATGTCTAGATTGTGTTTGTACTGCATCTAGTCAAAGCGGAATGCAACAACCTCAAGCTACAACTGTGAGGATGACTAGACATGACAGTCTTGAAGATGGATGCACCTTGAATAACACTACACAGACGACCCAAGATATCAGTAGAGAAATCAAATCTAGCTGTGTAGTGTTGGGACTCAGGGGCATGCATCAGGAGGTTTAAATTTACAAGCCAAGAGCCAAAAGATGAAGACATAGTGCCGCCTGCTTATCTTAGGGTCAAACTCACCGCAAAAAGAGAGCATAGTGTCGATGCTCTCATCAATGAAGGGGTAGATTTTAATATCTTGACCTATGAAGCATGGACTTTGCTAGGCCAACCAGAGCTCACACCGACTAACGCAACTATTAGTCCATACGAGGGACACCCGCAAGCACTCATAGGAAAGTGCAAAATCCTTGTAACTATTGAAACTGAAAGCTTGCCTATCATATTCCATGTTCCTCCAAATAGTGCTAGTTGTGGAAAGGAAACCCTCCTCGGAAGACCCTTCAAAAGGGCGACCAAGTGTAAGGCCGATTATGTAGCACAGAGGATACACTTGACACTACCAGGTGTGAGGATGGTCACAACCTTTAGCAAGGGTGACCTCATTGAACCTCGAGGGAAAGGAAAGGAAGGTGCTAACGTAATAGGCAAGCCTAGTAATGAGAGCAAGGACCTGTTGAAAGAGTTGATACAAGCACATGTTGAACAATGAGAACCAGTGAGTGAGGCCATGCTTGAAACAAGAAGGTCAGGAGACAATGCCAAGGATGGGCTTTGGACTTAAAAATATCGTAGAAGACCCCAAAAGAAGCCCAAGCCTTATAGATGAAGGTATCGATGGAGAGCTAGCACAATGGAGCGATGGATATCCAAAGCGTTGCTACGTGCTCAAGGATATTACACAGGTAGCCAATGGATTTGGGTACCAAAACCCTCTCCTAAACATCCTCTATCGGCCAAAGGTTAGGACGTATCAAGAGCAAAGAAGCACATGAGGAATTCTAAACGAAAAACCAAGTCTCGAGTCAAAAACATTGGAGTGACAGAGCCCCTCATGATTGAAAGCAAGAAACCAAATGAGACTATTCAAAGGGTAGATCCTCAGCCACCTAGCATACTTGACAAGTAGAAATTAGATGTAATCATTGAGGGTACGCAAAAGCCACTAGTGGCCAAGGAGCCTTTGATTTCCCAAGAGGATAACAAGCATCATAGGCACAACATTGCTCATGGCAAGGTTAAATGCTCAAGAAGGCAAATGGCAAAATCATCTAACAGTCACGAGCAAATGTTCCAACTAGTGTCAAAGCTACTTAGGAGTCCCAAGTCTCCTACACCCTCTTTCCTGAAACAGACACATGAAGCACAACAGTAGTTTTCAAGTGCAACTGCTCAATCCCAATCTCTATCTCCATCTAAGCTTCCAAATGTCCAGGAGGTGGGACATGACACCACCCATAGCTCTCGGCCCAAGGATATGCCTATGCAATCTAATGTGACTAAATCAATTGAGGCTCGATCTGCACAAGTGAATGCTCAAAGGGCAACAAAAGACACACCCACTTTCGATCTGCCTGAGGACCTGACACCACAATATGCTAACAATAGCTTGTCCACTGAACTAGCAGTTACTACCTCCAATCAGGAATCACAACAGTCACAGCCTTTGGCCATGACAATGCCCCTTGTGGAACATGTCCTTAGCCATTCACTGGTGGAAGAGGTGTTGCAACCAACATCCTTGATATCTCTAGCACAGCCAAAGAACCTAAAGCCTAGGCTTGAGGAGAAACTCCTCCAAGGTGTGGCCAAGGGGATGGCGCATCTGACCAATCAACCTAGCAAGGTTGTTTAGCACGTTGCAGCTAAGTCCCATGAGAGCACACCAAAGAAAGAGAGTGCTAAGGCCCAACCAAGCACATCAACGGATGACCTAGTTCAAGGTCCCGAGTCTTTGAGAAAGACACCTTCATTGCCCACGAACAACAGGAGAACACAATGAACACAATGGCAATTACAAGTGGTTGTGGGCGCAAAGAACGTTGAGACCAAGAGCACAGAAGAACTTGGGAATAAAGCATCGAGTCCACCCACTAAGGAACCCATTGCCATCTCCCCTAACAGTGGTGAAACCTTAGAAACATTCGTGTGTTTTACTAAGTTAGAGAGACTATCACCATCAGCGGTTGCTTGCACCACTCAATCCACTGATAACAAAATTTGCATTGACCAATCAAGAGTGGATACAACACTGTCACAACAGGGTGACAAATCTATACCAGTCACATCCAAGGAGAACCATGATGCAATAAAAAAGTCTAAGAAGAAACATGGAAACCCCAAGGACATAAGCAACCCTAGAATCGACCAATCTTGCTCATCTAGGCCTGAGCCCCCAGCCATGCTAAAGCCTAGGGAAACTCCTAGAACCTTGTATGAGATAGCAATCAAGCAAGCCCTCATTGAACATAGAAGTGTCGCAGAATTCTTAACTGAGTTGGATGCTAAGATCAAAGTGTTTGCACGTGTCTCTAAGGGGCAGCTAAAAGAATACCTACCATTTTCCCTATCCTGGGAAGAGCAAGAACATCTTGACGAGCACTATGAGACATGCTCCTACATGAACTCATGTGACTCATATGTGACGAGGAAGGCGACAAAATACGCTTAACTATGACATTCAATGATGTGCTCTTCCAACAAAATCTCTCAGAGATAGAGCAACTAAAGCGACAATCAGAGAGTCAAAGTCAATTTGAAAAACATTGGTTTGAAAACCGTGTTATAATGGTTGAACAAGGAGCCCAGATTATGATAGTCTCAGAGGAGCAATTGGCCAAATGACGGTCTCAAAGAGACCCAACCTATGTGGCGCCAACTTCCTTTTGAGTGCTAACTGTCATTTGGGGTACAGACTTAGTTGGAACTAGCCAAGAGAACTCTTTGGCTGATAAGGTTCTCACTGAATGAGGAGGAGTTACATATTGCCAGTAGATTAGGACAAGGTATGCTACTTGATGTTGCAAAATATCTATTGTTATTGACTAAGCTGCCACGAGTAGTGGATGTGTGTGCCACACTCCAATACAATCATGAGTTCTACAATTGGTTTTTATCCTCACGAAGTGACATGGATTCGTAAATATGTACATAAATAAACAATGAGTTTTGTGAACTGTATAGATAATATCAACACACACAAGAAATGATAGTCAAGTGCAGGGAGAAGAGTTGGGTTTGACATGCTGAGGTTCTTCTCTAACCACATGTCTAGAAGTCGTGTGACCATTCTCGCCTCCAGTGGAGGGCATGCAACCCTCATCACCGCCATAGAAAGCCCTGACCAACATCTCTGACAATGTAGACGGGGCGTCATCCCCTTCTATACACCTTTTCCTGTTTTGGTCTATCCTTCTGGGGATGATCCTTGCTCCACTCCATCACAACCAGTCCACGCAACTTAGCATAAGCCAAGATCTTCTAATGGCTAGAATATGCCCCACAATCGAAGCAGGACAAATATCATCACGGGGGCCATCCCTCTACAACAAACATTGCATGCCTCACCTCGCCCCTCCTCCTCATGTGCACTTGATAATCCACTGTTTAATCCCTTTCATGAAAATAAATCTATCCTGCCCCAAAGCCTAACCTTGGTTCACATTTTGCAGGTTTCCCCATAGTAGCCGTCATGGAGCACACAATGTAGCTGGTATGCAAGGAAGCATAAGGCACAAGTGCCTCCACCAGAGCGATATGTGCCTACCCTTAAGAGGTACGCACCAAAAAGAAGCCCTAAGCGACATCGCCTTGGACGTAGGCCAAAAACTTCCCAAGCCAAGAAAACAAAGGTTCAAGGGAATTCACAGGGGGTGGCAACCCCGGTCGTGCAGGCCCTCACCAGACACTCGGGCACCGGGTGCTCGAAAGGGGAGAAGGCAGCTAGACACAAGAGGGAATTTGATGAATTATTTAAAAGAATTCTTGAAACAGCTATGGCCAGGGACTACACCATACGGGTCCCAATTGATATCTTCCCTGCTTGGCCTGATGGGAGTCCTGCACACGGGCCCAGCCCCAGTCACCCGACCACCCAAATTCACCCTGTCTCATACAAATAGAATAGGCCCTATGTTGTACAAGCTGCTTGCCAAATGCCATTTTGTCATAAACTTTTGTCCTTAAGTGGCTAGAGGGGTAGGCTCCCAACTGTACAAACCTCCCTTACTGAGACTACTAATACATGTCATGTCTTTAACAAGCACCGATGATATGCATCGCAGTCAACACCATAGGATTTTGATAAATTAATATCTTCTTGCATTGCATTTGTTCATTATAATTGACGCATGTGACTTGCATATACTCTCATGAGATATCAAGTGGATGCAGGATGACACAGGTCTTTGTACGAAAGTGTTCAATGCCCAAGTCACCGCAAGACCACCAACCTCACAAAGAGCCATGATGGAATCCTCACCACCGAAAGTGAAAATCACCCCTGTCGATCACCCACATTGCATGGCCCAAAGCATGATTAGTGGCCACTCTCTCTCTTTGGATACCTGGCACTCACGGCAGTTGTTACCTCAATTGTACCGACATTGCACGGTACAAAGAGGTTTTGCAAAATCTCTAGTGTATCTCCCCATCTCAACAAATGTTTCTCTAGCAACGAGGCTAGGGCACAATCATCGCTATAATATCCATTTCCAGAGCCTTTGGATCTCTACATTTTCCAACCCATTGAAAGGCCGATAGCCTCAACGTATTGCAATGGTTGTACTCAGGTTATTCTCTTTTTTTTTAAAAGAAAAGAAAAGAAAAGAAAAGAAAAGAAAAGAAAAAGCACTCATAATCATAGCACAACACCTAGGGGTCCTCAAATTCGGTGTGCCCAGTGACCTTGGTCAATTGGCTCCGTCCCTAGTCCCCTAGCCCTCTACACATCCCCCACAATTGTTCAGGGCACATCAAGGGTAGGACATACCTAGGGAGCTTGTCTCGCCTATGGTTAGACCTATCACCTTGACCCAATTGCACGATTCCTTTTTGCACTTTGCCTTAGTATCATTGCAATCGATTGTGGTAAGCACCGCACGATTGGCCATGAAAAGTACACCGTACTTATCAAGTAGGTCCAATAGCTACTGGCTACAGAAAGTGTGGTGTCTCTGTGTTCAATTATGCTACATCTTGCTGTCACAACACAAAGGATGTCTCATACACTGATCCGGGTATTTTACAACCCGGATTATTACCACAAAATTTGGCCAAAGTCCCTATCAAGAGCTTACCATATCACTTTGGGTTTACTCTTCAAGCACTAGGTATGCTACATTGCTTCTCGATTATGATAACTCTAGCAAATGGGGGAACAAGTTCTTAGGAGGCATGTCAATGTAAAGGGTAAAAGGGATGGTTATCTTAGTGAAGATGAAAATGGATTACACCTAGGAGTTGAGTGAGTGCATAGATTTTTCAAATGACTAGCCTCCAACTACACATGGGCTTCGTCTGCATCACTAAGATTTGGAATCTATCACTATCATTAGAGGACACCTCACCCTAGCACACAAGTCAATATCCACATCATGGTGTCATTTGGATCTTACATAAAAGCTTACAAGCATGGACCCCTTCTGTCACATGCTTATATGTATTTATATATATATGGGGGACTAAAGTCAAAGTAGCTTTTGGAAGCCATTTTTTATAATCTCGATAACTCCCAAGAAAAAGCAACTTTCAAGAAAATTCTCACGTTGCCCGATCGGTTTCGACCTGGTCTACAAAGTTGCAGAAGAAACTTTTTTCAAATTCTTCACGGAATTGAAGTTACGAAGGCGCATACTGCTGGCTACATGCAATTTGCTTCTCTTTCACCACACCAACTTTCCACTCTATCCTTCTTGTAAATATATTATAATAATGTGCTTTGGACACCCACCTCTTGTAATCTAGCTCCATTTCTCTATTTTGTCTACCACCACCCTTGGCTTCTTGTATGATGACCAAAGTGGAGACTTGTCCCATCCACTATTCTCCATATTTTCAAAGATGCCATACATCATCTAGGATTATGTTAATCAAGAAGATTAGCTTAATCTAATCCCTCATGGAGGCTATATAAAGAGCCCATGGAGAATGAAGAGGGGGGAAGAAGGACAATGACAAACCCATGAGAGGCAAGCTTCCTCTACCTCTTCTCCTATTATCTCTCTCTCTTCTCATCTTCTCATTCCATGTAGCATAATGGCAAGTTTCCTCTACCTCTTCTCCTCTTGTCTCCCTCTCCTCTCATCTCTCTCTCTCATATTCTAATATGGTGTCTAGTATATATATTCTCTCTTGTAAATTTGTGTCTTGGTTCTCTTGATTCTCTTTGAGAAAAGGGATGTCCTAGCCCATCCTCCCTTTGGCTAGGTGGTGCTCCTCTTTAGTTCTCTTAGTGAGGATTGGAGGTTGGATGGGTAAGAGGCAACTCGTTCATCATTTCAGCTCTCATTTTTGGTGCCCTTGCTGCTGACATTCTCAACCACAATTCTCTACCTCCTTATGTGAGACGATACAACACATGGTGGTGCATCCTCTACAACAAGTGCCCCAAGTGGCTCTTCTCCAATGCCTTCACCAATTTTTTTTGAAGCTGGTCGAATTCCACGACTCCCACAATGGTCTCCAAAGGAAGCCCAAGAAAGGAAGTATGCCTATCGGATGATGGCACGTATGCGGGTAAAAGGTGTTCACCTTAGAAATTCCATTCTCTCACAATGAAAAAAATCATGTTGCCATCAATTGCTAGGTTCTCATAATTGTGGTGAGTGTTTTGCAAACAAAGTGAAGGCCCTTCCGAGAAGTCCTCATCTCCAAATCATCAAATCCCTCTCTCTCTCTAGCCTAATCCACATCAAAGGAGGACAACTATGCATGAACGGTGTGGAGTTTTGTAGAAATGCAAAGTATGGAGACTACCTTCAATTGTTGTTAGCTCGAAGGTTGGGTGTGGTTGAAAAGGTGGCCATCACACCTTATGAAATATATGTCGCTGAGGATGGACACACTAAGGCACGAACAATCACTGGTGAGCAAATTCTCTGTATAGCAAAGTTGGTGGGTTCCAGAAAGAAACACTCTGGGGAAAATCCTTCATAATTCAAGAAAGTGCATTCCCTCCACTCCCTTAAGTAGTCTCCACTCATGAATAATAATAATGGCCCAAATTTCTACACCTTCCACTCTGTACAAAACATCCGAGTTAATGTATGCATCAGTAGGAAGATTTTCTTCCAGCAGCGTCTTGTCATGTACTTTGGGGCTGAAAGATTAAGGGAGATTCTTGTATCACTAGAACCTATAATCTTCCCAATGCTAGACTACAATGCATCCTTCAATGTACATGTCTTTATCTTATTATAATATTTTCTCATGAATCACCACGACTTGTATGGACCTATCCGTCCACTTGCTATGCAAATTGTGCATATTGTAGCCAGCACAAAGCTTAGATTCCAGGGCATTATTAGAAGCATACTGGGGCCTAGATGTCTTGCTGAAATCAATGCATATGTGAACCCATTCATCCTTCCCCTCATAAAATACAACTTAAGTCTAGACGTTTTCATCTTCGTACTCTAGTAAGGCAACATGGCATTTCCAAGTTTTTTTGGGTACAAAGGGGAGAAAGCTCTAGACTTTTTGGATGACTTAGAAATGGCCTTCCTAGTCACAGGCCGGGATGATGAAGCAACCAAAGTACGGGCCTTCTCTTTAGTTCTAAAGGGTGATGCTCGAGTGTGGTATCAAGCTCTCCCGGAGCCTACAAGGGGTGATTGGGAGGATCTCAAGACCGCATTCATGCACAAGTACCAAGATATAGAGCCACCTGAAGATATTTGGAGACAACTCTTAGATCTTCGCCAAACCGTAGTAGGGGAGTACCAAGCCTATGAAGGCATGTTTATAAAATTGTGGGATAAATGGACAACCTCCTTAGCCGAGGGAGAAAGAGTACCTGATTGCCTTAAGAAAGATTGTTTTCTAGCCGAACTTCATCCTCTACTAAGGGAGAAGGTCAAATGAAAGTTTCCCACATCCTATGAAGAATCAGTCACTTATGCCAGGGAGAAAGATAGAAAATTGAAGTATCAAGCCCAGTTGAAGGGGAGAGTTGAGCCCATGCAGGTTTTAACCATGCCAAGGCCTAGAGAAATAGCAGAGGCCCCACTTGAACCGGAGATGCCACAGCAAGAGCTCCTACAACACATTACTAATCAACTTGAAATCCTTTTGTTAAATTTGGTGCAAGGAGTACGGCCCCCTCCCCCCATAAATGAAGGCAATCGAGGTCCAAGGAGACAAGAAAGAGAGTATGTTTGCTATAATTGTGGGGAGACTGGCCATGGTATGTACTTTTTCCCTCATCCTAGGCGTTTTCCAGGAAATGGATTCCAACCAAGAAGGAGGGGACAACAAGTGACACCACCTAGGAAAAGGTTTGTTCCACCGAATCTAGGGCCTCCACCACCGGTTCAAGTTCTCTAGAATCCTTGACCACTTGTTGCAGAGGTGCCGCCCTTGCCTGTCCAGCCGCCAGAGAATCATGATGTCAGGATAATTAGTTTAGATAAGAGTGATGTCAAAGGGAAGGCCAAAGTAGTAGAGGTTGAAGCAATGCGGGTGAAGAAAGCCCGTAGAATTGAGAGAATGGAGCCTACACCACCAAAGGAGGTTGAAAACATGGAAGAGGAGGCAGAGTCATCAATGGCTGCAAAGACACGCAACAGTAAACAGAGGAGGGCTCACTCACGCTGACACATTGAGCTAGATGATTTTTCCCTGGGTAAAGGTACTAGAGCTTATGATTTGCTTGCTGATGTGAGGAATCAAGGGCCAAAAATTTCATGGTCACAATTACTACATCTATCTCCAACAGTGCGACGACAATGGTCAAAGATGGTAAGCATTAGATCCATGAAGAATAGACATGTGAATGCAATCCAGACTAGAAAGATGAAAGATATTGTGCCTCTAGTGGAAGCCGAAATCAATGGATAGAGAGTGTCAAAGACATATGTGGATGGAGGTGCAGAGATTTGTGTCATGACGGAAAAGTTGATGCATCGTTTGGGATTAGAGGTAAATGAAACTACTAAATTTGGGGCCAAAATGGCTAACAATGTAGTAGCAAATTGTTTGGGAGTTATAAAGAAAGTCAAGGTAAAGGTGTGCGGAGTGCAATTGGAGCTTGACATGTATATGATGCCAGTGAAGGGGGACGGCTATCTGCTCATTCTCGGGCGACCATGGCTAATGGGAATGAAAGGCAGACAAGATTGGGAGACAGGGGCTTTAGAGCTAAGGCCACAAAAGGGGCTGCATAAAAAATGGAAGAGCACTATCTACAACATGAAGGAGGGCCGACAGGAGGATCTTGTGTTAGAGACCATTGCTGATGAATGGAGTTCCAGCGAGAGGGTTGGTCATCTATGATAGAGGGAGAGTCTTCTAATGAGGAGGAAGAAAGCTCTCTAGAAGTGATGGGGATTACATTAAAAGGGCCTTCTAGTAGTGAAATTCTGCAGCAGCTTCTAAAGGTCGAGAAGGAGGGGTTAGAAAAAATGTTGGCTAAGGATCTATCAGCTGAGGAGAAGGCAGCCCACATGGAAGTGGTGATAAAACACTCTGCACTTTTTATTTCTGATTATGAACACATCACAGGTTTTGACAGTAGTACAACATCACATTAATCTAAAAGAGGGAGCATAGCTAGTGGTGCAGCGACTACGACGATTGGGAGTAGTTCAACAAAATGATCTACTCATTGAGGTGCAATGACTTTTGAAGGCAGGCTTCATCTATCCAATAGGGGACTCAGGGTGGGTTTCACATGTGGTGGTGATACCCAAGAAGAATGGAAAATGGAGGATTTGTGTGGATTACAAGCCGCTAAATGCTGCAACTAAGAGAGATCACTTTCCTCTTCCCTTTCAAGATGAAATACTCAAGAGGTGGCCGGGCATGAGAGATACACTGTTTGTGATGGCTATTCAGGTTATTTCCAGATCCGAATAGCTGAGGAGGATCAACAGAAGACCACCTTCATTACGCCTTGGGGGTGTTTTTATTACAAAGTAATGCCATTTGGATTAACAAATGCCCCAGCTACCTTCCAGCGATTCATGAATTATGTCTTCCAGCCATATTTTGGGAAATCTATTAGGGTCTTTATTGATGATTTTTGTATTTATAGTTCCAAGGCTCTACATCTAGGGAAGGTGGATGAAGCTTTCAATCGCCTCGCACAAATGGGGGGGCAGTTAAACCATGAGAAGTGTCGCATTGGTGAAAGCAGTGTAACTTTGTTAGGGCATGTCGTAAGTGAGAGGGGTATTGAAGCAGATTCAAACAAAGTTAAGGCCGTATTGGCGGTGCCATCACCATCTTCTGTGAAGCAACTAACCTCTTTCATTTAGAAGGTGCGATATATGGGGTGGTTCATTCATCTCCTCTCCCAATTAATATTTCCACTGCAACAGTTAACCCACTCCCTCTGAGGAGCTCCTATGGAGTGACAAAAGCGAAAGGTGCTTTCACGAGGTGAAGAAGGCTCTTAGCACCCTTCCTATAATTTTACAGCCTTGTTGGGATTAGGAGTTTTTGTCAATCCGAGTTTTGGGGAAGATGCTCTAGGGGCAGCACTAATACAAAAGGATGCTAAAACTGGCCTAATGAGACCGATTTACTTTTCTAGTAGAGTAATGACAACATCAGAACGAGGGTACAGAGGTGATGGTTTTGTCTCTAATGTTTGCTATAAGAAATTTTCGTCCTTATCTTCTCCCTAGGCCATTCACAGTGATCACGACAGAAAAACATTTTCCCTATGCCTTACAGCACATGGATGTTTCAGCCAGAATCGCTAAGTGGGTGATACAACTCCAAGAGTTTGACTACACCTTCAAGGTGGAGGATTCTACTCGAGCTTGCCTAGCTGATTTGTTGACCCATAGATGCCATCAAAAGAAGGAAAAAGAGAAGGAAAAGGTAAAAGAGGAGATACCTCCTTTTGAGGAGCCACCACCACGGGTGGAGAATGCCCATGCCCTCTACTTTGATGGGGCATACAAGCGTATTAAAGACAGAGTGGCAACAGGAATAGTGGTGTTCAGTCCCGAAGGTGACAAACTTTATGGAGAAGGTATCAGCTTGGAGGATGTCCATTCTAACAATGAGGCAGAATATTAAGCCTTGCTTTTAGGTTTGAGGTGGTGTCTCTCACATGGTGTCACTCGACTTAATGTTTTTGGGGATTCTATGCTAATTGTTATGAAAATGAAAGGAATCTGGGCTTGTTAAAAAGATAACTTAGCAGTGAAAATGAAAGAAGCTAAAACTCTCATGAGAAAGCTACAGAAAGCCCAAATCTATTTTGTGCCAAGGCGCATAAATGGCGACGCAGATGCTCTAGCAGCTGAAAAATTGAAAGAGGTAATGGTGGGCATCATTACAATAAAGCTTCCCCTGTTTCAGGGTAAGTTTCAACTACAAGATGTGCTTTATTTTCTTGAGGCACCTACACATATGAGTAAGAGTGAGAAAAGGTGGCTGGCTACTAAGGCCACTAAATACCGCTTGATAAATGATGTGTTGTATTGCAAAGGAAAGGATGCAGTACTTAGAAGGGTGCCAACATCAAATGAGATTATGGATGTGATTAAGAGTTGCCATGAGGGGGTTTGTGGTGGACATTTTGCTCAAGAAATAACCGGTAGGAAGATTCTCCAAGCCGGTTTTGTGTGGCCTAGTCTACATTGAGATGTGCAACATTGGTGCCGCACTTGTGACTATTGCCAAAAGGTAAGACCAAGGAAGCTAGTGCATGAGGAACAAAATCCCATAACTACATATGGCCCATTTGAGAAATGGGGGATTGATGCAATAGGGCCACTCCCACGAACTCAATCTTGCAAGGAATACATAATAATGGGTGTGGACTACATGATGAGGTGGGCAGAGGCTTCAGAACTAGTAGGATCACAGCCCAAGAAGTGGGAAAATTTGTGTTTGAAAATATTTGTTGCATGTTTGGCACACCTTTGGAAATTATCTCTGATCGGGTCCTGGTTTTAGGGCGAATCTAGTAGGGGAGCTAATGGAAAGGCTAAAAATCAAGCACAAGCATTCTACTCCCTACTACCCACAGTGTAATGGTTCGGTTAAAAAAGTGAACGGGCTGATTTGTAAGATAATTACCAAGCAAGTACACATGCACCCCAAGCACTGGGATAAAAAATTAAGTGCAGCTCTTTGGGCCTACAGGACTTCATTCAGAACCTCACTTGGCTATACTCCATTTCACCTCGTCTATGGCCAAGAGGCTTTGCTTCCTATAGAGGTGGAATTGACCAATTTGCGTGTTTTAGTAGCCAGTCGAGAGAAGAATCAAGATAATAAGTTAGAGGAAAGGATCTTGGATCTAGAGAGGCTGGAGTTAGACAGAGAAGCATCAGTCCAACACTATTCCATGCAGAGGCTGAAGAGAGAAGGAAGACATTTAATAAGAAGCTGGCTAGCAAACACATAAGGGAAGAATCACTTGTGCCACGTTATGATAACCGATTTGATAAGAGAAAGGATGCTAAACTTGTGTTCAAGTGGGAAGGGCCATTCATGGTCATAAGGAGATATCCAAATGGCAGCTATAAGCTAGATGACATGGATGGGAAGGTTCACAAAACAAGGGTAAATGGATGGCGAGACTGAAGCCTTATTTTCAAAGAAATATGAACACTTTGGAGCAGTCATTCAATGAAGAGCCACAAATGAGGGGGTGCAGTCCACCTTGCTCTATTGGAACATCATTAGCAAGCTAGAGGCATGAATGCCTCTAGCCTAAGGGGAGGGCTAATGATCCGGGTTTTTTACAACCCGGATTATTACCACAAAATTTGGACAAAGCCCCTATCAAGAGCTTACCATATCACTTTGGGTTTACTCTTCAAGCACTAGGTATGCTACATTGCTTCTCGATTATGCTAACTCTAGCAAATGGGGGAACAAGTTCTTAGGAGGCATGTCAATGTAAAGGGTAAAAGGGATGGTTATCTTAGTGAAGATGAAAATGGATTACACCTAGGAGTTGAGTGAGTGCATAGATTTTTCAAAGGACTAGCCTCCAACTACACATGGGCTCCGTCTGTATCACTAAGATTTGGAATCTATCACCATCATTAGAGGACACCTCACCCTAGCACACAAGTCAATATCCACATCATGGTGTCATTTGGATCTTACATAAAAGCTTACAAGCATGGACTCCTTCTGTCACATGCTTATATGTATTTATATATATATGGGGGACTAAAGTCAAAGTAGCTTTTGGAAGCCATTTTTAATAACCTTGATAACTCCCAAGAAAAAGCAAATTTCAAGAAAATTCTCGCATTGCCCGATCGGTTTCGACCTGGTCTACAAAGTTGCAGAAGAAACTTTTTTCACATTCTTCACGGAATTGAAGTTACGAAGGCGCATACTGCTGGCTACATGCAATTTTCTTCTCTCTTTCACCACACCAACTTTCCACTCTATCCTTCTTGTAAATATATTATAATAATGTACTTTGGACACCCACCTCTTGTAATTTAGCTCCATTTCTCTATTTTGTCTACCACCACCCTTGGCTTCTTGCATGATGACCAAGGTGGGGACTTGTCCCATCCACTATTCTCCATATTTTCAAAGATGCCATACATCATCTAGGATTATGTTAATCAAGAAGATAAGCTTAATCTAATCCCTCATGGAGGCTATATAAAGAGCCCATGGAGAATGAAGAGGGGGGAAGAAGGACAATGACAAGCCCATGAGAGCACTCTAGAATACCCTCATCTCTGTGAGGTGAGCTATGAGTGAGTTCTTTTATTATGTAACATAATGGCAAGCTTCCTCTACCTCTTCTCCTATTATCTCCCTCTCTTCTCATCTTCTCATTTCATGTAGCATAATGGCAAGTTTCCTCTACCTCTTCTCCTCTTGTCTCCCTCTCCTCTCATCTCTCTCTCTCATATTCTAATATGGTGTCAAGTACATATATTCTCTCTTGTAAATTTGTGTCTTGGTTCTCTTGATTCTCTTTGAGAAAAGGGATGTCCTAGCCCATCCTCCCTTTGGCTAGGTGGTGCCCCTCTTTAGTTCTCTTAGTGAGGATTGGAGGTTGGATGGGTAAGAGGTAACCCGTTCATCATTTCAGCTCTCAACACCTTCCTGTGCACTTCTCCTCAACATGGAAAACTTTGCTTCATCCACATGTTGTTAAGAGGAACCAAACCCACGCTCTTCTAACTACATAATATCTAAGTATGCTTGAGCACTCACATATACCCAAATATATACATAGTCTAGGTCCTCAAGTGCCGAACAATACTCTTAGCTTGCTTAGAGTTCGACCTGTCTCCCAAACCAATCAAACTACGTCTTGTGCATGATAAGAAGACTAGCACTACCTCTAGGGAGAGACCACATATGCGAGGTTTTCAATCGCAGGTACTGAAAACTCAATCAAGTGCATCATCAGCTCTTCATCATAATTCAATTCTGACCTCTTGACCATTCCTATCATGCAAGCCCACCAACCCAAATGGGTTGGGCAGAATCCCCACAAACCACCACTTGTGCCAGCCCCCAATGCAAATCCCAACAAGGAACAATCCTACCCCTAACTCCAACCACCCTACCACTAGCCTCCCACGCCAACAATGTCGCCCCAATGACCTTCATCTATCCACCACCATAAATCCTCCAAGGCAACCACAGACATCCTTGCCACCCACATCTTCGGTGCATGCTAAAGCCTGCTACCTACGACGATGAGTGCCATGGGACTGGCACTCGTCTAGGAGGGGAATAATGTTAACCCTCAAACGAACAAGGTGGAAAATTTGGAAAATCTAAAGCAAAAGACAAGGCCAAGGCAAAAGTGAAACAGAAGACCAAGGCGCACCAAGAAGAATCTGGAAACACAAGAAGTGCATAAAAGTCCTAAATCAAGAAAAAAGGCGCAGGAGAAGAAGTGCCAGTCTATACTCTTGTAAAAAAGCACAAGGCACACCTTGATTTATTTTAAGAGTGCCGGGATCTCACCTGTGCAATTTGTAAAGGTAGACGAGTGGTAGAAAGGAAGCTAGGAAGATAGGAGGACAATGGGAAAAAGGGCCACGGTCGGCCATGTAAAAAAGGGGATAAGGGGATGACCATCCAAAAGGGATTTAGGGTTTTGTATATAAGGTTGAAAAGTGAATGAGAAGCTCATTCTTGTGTGTGGCCAAAAGTAGCTCTCTTCTTCTTCTTGTTCTTCTTGTTCTTGCTTGCTTGAGCTTGTGCTTGAGAGAGGGAGTGTGAGAGTGTGAGGGTGAGGGACCGTGGTGGAGAAGCTCTCCTTCTTCTCCTCCCTTATTCTCTTCTCTTCTCTTCTCTTCTCTTCTCTTCTCTTGCTCACAGAAATGGATCTTGGAGCGTGGAGCTTGAGGATTGAGCTTGCTTGAAGTTTGCACTTGGATCGTGAAGCTACCGGAGTGCTTGGGAGAGGAGGCAACTCGATCGGGCATGGAGGTAAGGTCACTGCACCCGTAGATAGATAGCGCATCAACTATGTGAGAGGTAGCCATTAGTGCTCAGATTGGAATGCTTGAAACAATAAGCGGTCCGTGGGTCTTGGTGGTTGAATGAGAGCTCCCACAGCCTTTGACTAGTTGACTTACCTTGAGGAGGTGCTAAAGACACGTAGCAAAGTAAAGTGCAAGGATGTAACGGCAAAGTTTTGGCTTGAATTCTACACAGCCACTAGGAAACTATGGTATGGATGCCAAAAAGTGTTTGCCAAGGGGGTTTTATATGAGCACTTGAAGGGGCTAGTTGACTAGACATTGTTTGCACATTGCAAAAGTGGATACTACCAGGTTGTTGTAGACCAAGAAGCAAAGATGGGGAATTTTTCATTCTCCTCCACACATCAAAACTCTTGATTCTATCAAGAGTAGATTTTGATGGAGGTCATGACACTCTCAACAATTATCAAAGATATAGATTTTGATGGAGGGCATGGCACTTCTATTCCCAATATGCATAAGGTGAAGAAGGCCTTGTTATTTGGTCCACAATCCTTTGCCAACTTCGACAAAATACAAAGTCTCTTTGAAAGCAACCGTGAAATGTGGCTATCAAAACACACTAAAGTGATGTGAAAACTTGAATTGCATAAGGCTAACATGTATAGAGATGAAGGGGCTTATTCCTTCATTGATAATCTGTAGGGATAATTGCATGATACAGAGCCTCTTAGTAGCAAGCACAACACAAAGGAGATACAAAGTATGCATCAGAAGTGGAATTTTTGAAAAACATAGTTCATTGGCTCTCAATAATGATATAGACATTGCATAGAGTAGTCATTGACAAAGAGTCAATAGAAGCTATGCACACGGCTCAAGGGGAGTATGATCTAACCAAACAAAAAGAAAGGCTGCCAAAATTTCCACCTATTGACATGGGAATATTCAATTGTAAAAAGAATTGTAGTGCTTGTGATATGTTGATGCATGACAAGGATGCATTTGTCATGATCACATTGCCATGTGACTGTAGTTATCACATTTATTGTTTTGGCCATGTTGCTATCATGCATAAGGAGATATGCATGGGTTGAGTATGTAAACAAGGGATATCGCATGCAATGTGGCCATTTTTTATCTTGAATAGTAGTGATGTGCAAATAATACTATTTTCAATGCTCTTCAACAACTATGATGCTAAAGAGAAGGCATCAAGTTAGGTATGCTTTTAAGTTTCTCATTGAATTCATTATAAATATCTTTTATCCATGATGATGAGAGGTCTTGAAGTGGTAGTTACTGGTCTAGGATTGAAGGTATAAGTTTCAAATTGGTATCTAGACAACAACTACTAGTCCCAAAATAGTAGCTACCAATTTAGGGTCTCAAAGCAGTCATTTTCTAGTACTGGTAGCTACTAGTCTACCATTACAAAACAACTAGCTAGTTGATAGCTATTACCCATGCTAGCCTAGTCCCTACTAGTCTAGGGGCTCCTTGTCCTAGAGTCTACCAGTTCTTGACTGGTAGCTAGGTGATAGCTACCAGTCTACGAGTCCCAACCTAGTGGCTAGTTCGTAGCTACCAGTTTATGAGTCCCACCCTAGCAGCTACCAACATATTGATTAGGGACTAGTCGCTACCATAGTTGGACTAGTATCTACCAATTTGGAACTGATGGCTATCTACAAACCCCAATAGCCGTTATGAGTTCTAATAGTAGATACCGTTCCCAAACTAGTAGATTGGTGCTACCCATCTCACATTGGTAGCTACCAACCCTAGTATAGTAGAATGGTAACTACCACTAGCATTCTAGTTGCAATTGGTCCCATACTAGTAGATTGATAGCTCCTAGTCTAGAACTAGTAGCTATCAAAATCCCAGACTAGTAAATTTGTAGCTACTAGACTAGCAATATGAGACTAGTAGTGGGTGCTAGTGGGTTTGGTAGCTATTAGTCTAGGACTAGTAGTTACTAGGCTAGTACCAATAGTTACCACTAGTATTGGTAGCTCTCAACCTTGACTCCTAGATATTAGTCTAAGAATAGTAACTATCTATTAGGATTTGGAGTGCTAACTCTCAGTCTAGACTAGTAGCTATTAGTTAGGTGCCCACTCCTTTGACTAGCGATTTGTTTCTTACTTCTTGTCATGACTGTAGAACCTAAGTCTACAAAAAAAAAAGACAAACAAATAAAATGCCCAAGAGATAGTATGAGAAAGGATCCCAATTCATGTGTACATGGGGACAAAGAATACATAGTTGTCTCAAAGGATGATGCAAGGAAGGATCTAGGCATTATAAAAACATCTTACAATGAAGCAGGCAATGTTGCTACCCGTTTGAATATATGTTCAAAAGAAGTGGCAAAAATGAGTCTATGCATTCTATAGAAGATAAAGATTATGTGAAAGGAAAGGAAAAACAAGATTGCACATGGTAACTGAATTTATTTATCCATTAAGACATGTTGTACAAACTTATGTCCCAATCTTTTTACAACTTCACTCTTTTCATGCAAGAGATGATGCAAAAAACCAAGATGAGAAAAGCGTGGACCAAGAGGTTGCAAGTGCACAACTAACATCAAAAGATAATGAAGATGTTCCAATAGAGGCTACTGCAAAGTCAAAGATGTCAAAAGAAGCTGGGACAAAAGGTGCTATAAGCACTAGAGTTTGAAAGCATCTATAGAAATAATTGTTTCATGTTATTACCAAGACTACTAGAGACTTCTTTTCAAGCCTTGAGCCATTTTGGCTTTGTAACAATTTATTTTTATTTTATGGATGAAAAATCCAAACTTTTAACTTCTTAATAAGTGCACTCTTTTGTTTGTAAATCAAACATTGTGATTCATTGATTAGAGCTTTTTTGCATGGGATACATTCAACTAATCCATTGTATAGTCATGTAATAAAAGGGTTACTCTAATTTGCAGTTGAGATCTCTTTGGGAGGCAAAATACAATGGAAAATAATTTATCCAAAATTCACCTAACAAAGATTGGTATACTTTGTGTGTGTGTGTGTGTGTGTGTGTTCCCTTCAAAAATGAAACATATAGAATTATTGAAAAATTAATAAACTATTTGAATTTTGCTAAATATTTTTAAAAATATATAGAATGTAAATTTATTTTAAAATTTTCATTAAAATTAAACAAGAAATGCATACGAGTGTTGAATTCTATCAAAATGAAATAGGTACATTACTACTTTGAGTGAGTATATATTTCCAATTTTCTTTGAAAAGTAGAGGGAGAAAAGAAAATCAATTTTGTTGAAAAGAAAGTTGATTTTGTCGAAAAGTAGTCCTTTTAGGAGTAGCCTTTCTAGGCATGAGTGGGTGAAGGGTCTAGTTGTTACCTACATCGATACAAAAGAAGAAGGCAAGGACCTTGCAATTCTGATTGCATATGTAGGTATCATCATAGGACCCAAGTGTCATCCTCGTAGCACCTGTACAAACTCTAGAAAAATTAGACCCTAATGACTTAATTCAATTTTGTTATGTAATATATTGTGACATTACCAAAACGATACATAAAAGTTTGGTAAGTGTTTCTAAACCTTAGTATGAAAAAGAGAAGTATCTATCACTAAAGCAACAAATTTAAAGAAAACTTATGTACTGCCAAGCAATATGATATACACCATCATTGCTTAATGAAATAGTTTATTAAATTGTAACGTGCCTGCCTATCAGTTGTCCAAGCACGCTTTTAGCAATCCATTGCGAGACAAATTTAAGCAACGCAACTTGGCACTCCCATGGAATGTCACGGGGTTTGTCGCCTAGGATTTCTCAAGCCTCCTCGAACATTCGCAGAGCCAACCCACTAGGATCGACCTGAAATCCGGGTTCCTAGTGGTCAAGGTCTGCTAACAAGCATTCTAATGTCGAGTCTTGGACATCCTACTTTATGCAGAGATACCCAAGCCGAAGCAGGTCCATGCCACCACTCAACCTCTCTACCCGTAGGGCATAGTCTCATTTTGTTTCCCTAAAACGGTATGAATCGGGGTTCTAACTTAGCAATTCCTAAGAGTCAAGAACGACGGTAAAACCTTGTGAAAAGCCTCCTAGTTCTCTAGGACCACCCTCTTGTAAGACAGACCCATCAAGAGTTTTGCCCACCTGCTTCCCTCAATAGGCATACTTTAGTTAGGTCCTATCACATTTATGTGTGACATTTAAAATTAGCTTCCTTAATTAGGCCTTTTAGGGAACAGGTTCATTCACGTAACTTATAGCATTGACATAAAAATAGAGCAAGCAGTCCTTTTGAAAAATAAGTTCCTTAACTTATCTTCAAGTTAATCTTTATCTCTTGCCCATGCAAGAGAAAGTATATGTTCCCTTCTGCCTTGCAGAAGTACCCGGTCCAAATCACATGGCACCATAATTTCCATCCTTTATCTAGAATAGGATCTTCCAACACCATAGATGTTGGGGCCATGGTAGTCTTCAACTCCATTCCAAACTTGGCGAGGGGTGTCCAAAGCTCCACTTGACCCACAAGCGGCCTAGGAGTGGAACACCATTTCCGTGGTTGGCCTTTTCACCACTTGACCTTCGGCCCATGAATTGAGCAATGCCCTTCTTAGATTAATCGGCGGTGCGATCTTGAAGGTGATCCTCCCATGCAAATAACCTTTCATTAATTAATTCATTTAAGAATTAAGCAACAACAAGGAATTTCGCCTTAATGTCATCTTTCAGAAAACATTCCTTTATTCCCATGGCCACTTGTCATCATAGACCCCTACCATGCATTTACTATCAATCACAAGCACTTGGAATAATCATCCAAATGACAAACCAACAACCAGTTGAATGTAAAAGCATTTAGAATGTTGTTTTATCAACCAAAAAAACTAATTGTATTTCCAAACAGTGCAAGAATAGATGTAATAACATTTCTATCCGCATGTTCGCTCTCTCCCTTGGGATCCAAGAGCGACACTATGTAGAATTTTAACTTGACTTTATCTTCCTTTCCCCTAAGGCAAAGAATGCGAGACAAATTGGTAACAATTATAAGCTCTTATACGGTGCAAGACTATCTTTCAATGCAGAATAACTCCCAAATTATTGTACAAGTTGTAATCAATTCATGGTTTGGCAACACAATGTAAACTCTTCAACCGTTATTTAATGCGAAACCTTCATAGGATGGATGCAAGACTTTTAGGGCAAGATCATTTTGTGTACCTTCGATGTATGTTTTCATATAATCTTTCCCATGCATGTACAGTCTATGTGCATAACCCTAAAGGTAACCTTGCAAACCTTAAACAATATTGTCCTAGGTAAATGCTAATTGAAGACTTATTGATACTTAATACTTTAGAATCTTATATGCTTCTTATACTATGCATGGATTTGTCGCATAGCAACTAGGTGCAATTAACTTCCCATGATACAAGAGCTTTGCAAACTTCATTATCAAATATTTGAGATGATATTTATCCTTTTCAATGACCTATTCTAGTGTGGCATTTTATGGACCCGATGTGTCCCATGCGGAAGGGGATCCTCACACTCATCGTGGGCCAGGATCGAAATCAAGTGCTATGCATCCAGGAAATAACTCTCTTAATACCATTTATGTATGAAAATGTGAATGCAAGGTGAATAACATGTGTACTCAAATAAGTAAATCTATCAATGAATCGGTGTGGATGTGCACAAATAGCCCTTTCATGATTTCACTCTAGCGTATTGCTTCGTTGCTAAGGCAACACTGGAATAACCTATGCTAAGACTTAAATTGAATGAATCCTATAGGTTAGAGTATGCATAACATCATAATTCAAATGATACTTAACTCCCACAATCCCCTTCTCCCCTACCATTTAAGATTTTGCATTCGATGGGTAGGTTAAAAGAATTTTTCATGTACGTTTCTTTATGTGAAAAGCAATGCACACACACACAAAATCATACAAACAAGGGCAATAAACTAAGACCAATCCTCATTCTTTACCTCCATTATACTTGCAAAAATATACTTATAATTTTCTATAATTTTTTGGATACAAAGATCAAATTTTCTCTATTTTTTGCCCAAAATTATATTTTTGATATTTTAAATATTTTATTTATATAAATGTTGTATTTTCTAACTTTTTTAAGTCAAAAAATCAATTCACACTTTAATATATCATCTCATTTAATTTTATCCCATATGTACATGATTTGTTTTTTCGAAACTAAAAAAAAACATCATTTTTTCAATTAGAACATGCATTTTGGGTCCCAAAATATTAATAATTCACACATACAAACACGAGTTTTGCATTTTATGATTCACAAATCTTAAACACATCACAACTCTAAAACACATTTTGGGTCCTCAAAAATTAATAACTCACACATATAGACACGAGTTTTGCATTTTATGTGATTCACAACTCTTAAACACATCACAACCAAGGCAAAAAAAAAATCATTACATATGAAAAATAATTACACCATGAATTATAAAAAATAATTTGAATTTATATTTAAAAAGGGACTTATCGCTATTTTTTGGGTTTTGGGGCTCAATAAGTGATTTTTCAAACAGCCATTGGACCACCATTGGTCTCCAAGTAGTGCTGGTCATCACTCCTGAGTGTCGGCATGATCTCACGCCAATCTATTTTAAGTTGGATAATCAGTCTCCATCCCAAGCTTCTCTAGATAATTCCCACATGGAATTGCCCTCAAGAGGAGAGAGAGAGAGAAGAGAGAGAAAGATTGAAATTCATCTTTGTGATCAAGCCATCAGTTTTAGATTTGACACCAATGAAATGGAGCAAGAAAATCGAGGACTAGGATGCTATGATAAAATCATATGGTTGTTTTCCAGCCCCCCTTCCATCAAATTGTCGTCGTGTAGTAGGGCGATGCCTTCTTTCCTTTTTTTTTCAAAAAAAACAATGGTGCCCCCTCCCCTTTATATGAAATGTTGGGGTTCAGGGAGGCCTTTACGGTCAGACCCCTTCCTCCAAATGTCCTTTTACAGTATGCTTTGGTCTTTTTTTACCATATTTTTCCCGTCCCTTGGTTATTGTAGTTTTTGGCATCCGATTCTTGTGCTAAATTTTTTTTCCTGACTGTCTCAGAGTCCCTCACTACCTAGAACTTATTCCACCTCATTTTGCTTGTTGTGGGATTGCAATCTCCGTGTGACATTCTCTGCTTGGGGGCCATTCTTGACCTTCTCTTTTAGGTTTGATTTCCACAAGACTTCAGTAGCCTCTTACTCAAATAGCAAGGCCAATTTGGGTAAAATTTTGAACTTGTGGGGTGGAGGATAATCTCGTGGGAAAAGGGAGAAGAATAAGTACGCATGTGGATACCCTCTAAGGGGAGGTGAAGAGAAGAAGAACCTTCTTAGAAGGTTCTCTCTCTCTCTCTCTCTCTCTCTCTCTTAGTGTGCCATTTTTTGGCATTTTCTTCTCTTTGCCAGGGGGGGGGTTTATAACAAAAGAGGTGGGGTCAAGTGGTGGTGGTGTTGCCATTTGCATGGCGGTGCTACAACGGACTAGACAAGAAGGTTAGGGAGGGGTGATAGGCCACGTGGCCTCCCCCTCCATTATCATTATCATCCTCTTCATTGACTTCTCCGTCGTCCCCTTCTTCCTCCATGTCGCCTCCTTCTTCCTCCTCGTCATCGTCGCATGATTCCTCCCCCACGTCATCATCGATGCGACATCGTCATCTCCTTCTTTCTTGGCATCATTGTCATCACGTTGTTTTCTTCTTCCTCCCCTTGCCACTTGTTCAGCGAGACAGGGGGAAGGATAAATTTTTATTTAAAAATTCAATTATTTTTATTGATTAAGGGGGGTTTTATGCGCTGCATGGAGGGTTATTACATCCTCTCCCCCTTAAAGAACTCGAGATGTCCTCATCTCAGAAGGAACTAGGGATTTCATTCTGGAACCTGTGGGGTAAGACCCATCACACATTCATTGTGACACTCTAATCACTCATAAGCATATGGCCTTTTAAAACAACAACGTATTGTATTTGATATTTTCCTAGTAGATTCAGGATCAATGATGCTTGTAGAACTTCATTCCTTGTAAGTTCAAGTTCTCTTTGAGTCCTGTTGGGACAATTGACATGGATATTTCCAATATTGTGGCACCAAGAGCATTGATTTTTAGGGTGCTTTGGACATCCCCTTTTGAAATGACCTAAATCCTTGCAATAGAAACATCACGAAGCTTGATCACTTGGGGTCACAAGATTCTTGTTATCCTTGGTAGGATTTTCTTCTTTAGATCAAATTGCCCTAGGATCCTTTTAGCAAACCGAAGTGGTCCTTTATTTTAGAAACTTTGTTTCCAAATTGTCCTCTTTTTTAATCTAGACTGAGGTCCATGGACAATCAACTTTGCTAGTAATACTAAAGAATACTCCCGAGCTTCGACATTCTACCAGGATCCAATCTATATTAGTTGAGAAGAGACAACTTAAGTGAAATTCATTGTAAGTTATAACTGTTATACTTGCTCAAGTATCTTTGATCACTTATAAGTTCTAAGCTCAAAATAGATGCAACTCGTATTACTCACATTAACTATAGTTACATGAGTAAGGTTTATTTCAATACAAGTTGTATTACATGTCAATAAAATTTCTAGGATTTCTAATCATCCTAAAGAGGTGTAGTAGGTTGTAGGTCTTCGTCTTCATTTGATTCCTCTATGTATCCAAAGATTGCACTTGTATAGCTTCGTTTTCTTGGAGGCTCAATATCTTCTGGACTTAAGTCAGGGCAATCTACTTGGACATGCCCTAGCTCATTGTAGTGGTAGCATCAATGGTTGGGACATCTCCTATGGATGTGCCCTATCTCTCCACACATGTGGCATGTGTTGTCCTAATCTAGGGAATCATTGTTGTCACAATTGCACATTTTAAGTTCTTGGATGATTAGCTTTGCTTGAAGTAATGCATCTTGCAATCCTGTTGGATGCATTGCTTCAAGACGGTGGTTCAGAGGAGTGTTCAGGCCATGGCAAAACTTGGATACTTGCTACGCAATATCCATAGGTGGTGCGTATTTTAGTAAGGTTACAAACTTTGAGTAGTAGGCTTCCACGATCAATTCTAGTTGCTTGAGCTTGAAGAATTCATTCATCCTCAAAGTCTGGTAGGTTGGTAGAAGGTATCATCTGCGTACAACATCTTTCAGCTGAACCCAAGTGATAGAGGCTTTAGAAATACCTTGATCTTTGCACCATTGCGTCCATCATATCCGATCATGGCCAATTAACTTAAGTTTGGATATCATTTGCTTGATTTGTGGAGGCATTTCCTGTGGCAGAGAAATAATCATTCATCGACTCAATCCATATCTCCACCTCCGCTGTGACGTCTATTCCTTTTTCACCAAACTCGAGTGCCTTAATCTACTTGAGAAGAAATTTCTTCTCTTGCATGTCAGCATTCGTGGGTGCAGAAGGTACCTGACAATCAAGCCATACCACTTAGGTTATTCTGTTTAGGATATGTCTACGAACCATACATTAATCAATCCCACATCATTATGAAGTTTTGCTATGATACCAACTATAACGTACCCGCTTATCGACTATCCAAGCATGCTTTTAGCAATCCATCAAGAGACGAATCTAAGCGATGCCGCCCGACACTCCCATGGAATGTTATGAGGTTTGTCACCTAGGGTTTCTAGAGTCCACCTCAAAACGCTGCCTCGCAACGGAAGGTTCGCAGCCAACCCACTGGGATCGACCTAAAATCCAGGTTCCTAGTGGTCAAGGTCTCCTGACAGCATTCTAGTGTCGGGTCCTTGATATTCTACTTTAAGCAGAGATACCCAAGTCGAAGCAAGTCCATGTCACACTTGGTTCAAAAAGAATGGGAAATGACAGGGATGCGCCGCTCAACCTCTCTACCCGTAGGACATAGTCTCATTATGTTTCCCTAAAACGGCATGAATCGGGGTTCTAACTTAGCAATTCCTAAGAGTTAAGAATGATGGTAAAACCTTGTGAGAAGCCTCCCAGTTCTCTGGGACCACCCTACCGTAAGACAGACCCGTCGAGGGTTTCACCCACCGGCTTCCCTCAATAGGCATACTTTAGTTATCTAATTAGGTCCTATCACATTTATGTGTAACATTTAAAATCGACTTCCTTAATTAGGCATTTTAGAGAACATGGTTTGTTCACGTAACTTATAGCACTAACACAAAAACAGAGCAATTAGTCCTTTTGACAAAGAAGTTCCTATACTTATCTTCAAGTTAATATTTATCTCCTATCCATACATGAGAAATTATATGTTCCCTTCTAACCTGCAGAAGTACCTGGTCCAAATCACATGGCATCATAATTTCCATCATTTATCTAGATTAGGATCTTCCAATGCCACAAACGTTGGGATCCAAAGACAGATGTGTCCCATGTGAAAATCAAAGCAAGTAGCTAACAATTTAGAAATGTATTATTCACATCCGGTACTGTAGTTGTATTGGCGATGATATTCTTGCCTGAGGCTTCGTTGCTTGTTGTGTGATTGCCATCCGCGCTTGACATTCTCCACTTGGAGGCCATTCTTGACCTTCTTCTCTTTTAGGTGTGATTTCACAAGACTTTGGTAGCCTCTTACTCAAATAGCGGGGCCAAATTGGGGGAAATTTGGAGCTTGCGGGGTGGAGGATAATCTTGCGGGAAAAGGGAGAAGAATACATATGCGTGTGGACACCCTCTAAGGAGGGGAAGAGAAGAAGAACCTTCTTAGAAGGTTCTCTCTCTCTCTCTCTCTCTCTCTCTCTCTCTCTCTCTCTCTCTCTCTCTCTCTCTCTCTCTCTCTCTCTCTCTCTCTCTCAGCGTGCCATTTTTTGGCCTTTTCTTCTCTTTTCCATGTGTGGGGGGGGTTTATAGCGGAAGAGGTGGGGTGGAGTGGTGGTGGTGTTGCCATCTGCATGGTGGTGTTGCAGTGGACTGGTCGAGAAGGTTAGGGGGGGTGATAGGCCACGTGGCCTCCCCCTCCATTGTCATTATCATCCTCTTCATAGTCTTCTCCATCATCCCCTTCTTCCTCCACATTGCCTCCTTCTTCCTCCTCGTCATCGTCGCCTACTTCCTCCCCCACATCATCATCGACGGCACTGTCATCTCCTTCTTTCTCAGCGTCTTCATCATCATGTTGTTTTCTTCTTTCTCCCCCCACCAGCTATTTAGCAACGACAAAGGGGGGGAGGATTTTTTTAATTCAATTATTTTTATTGATTAAGGGGGGGTTTTATGTGCCATGGGGAGGGTTATTACATAAATATTTGAATTTGTTAGTCTAGTTAGTGATAAGGACCTTATTCATGTACTCCACATGGGAGTTTTGAAAAATGAGGAAACTAAGAAGACTATAGTATTGAGAAATAATACGAAGGCCAAGTCATATCCTATGTATGCATAAATAAAGTAGAAGCTGTATATGAAGAGACTTAAAGATCAAAAGGTATCTATCACTTTAGAGGATACTTTTGTGTGTACTGAGTTGATAATGAAAGAAGAAGAAGAATGAAGATGATGAAGAAGAAAAACTCTTGAGCCTCCATATCTTCTGCCATTGCTCCTTCTATTGCACATCTTATATTAACATTCTTTTTAGTTGGTATTAGAGTAGGAGTGCAGGATCAAAAGATCAAAATTGAGGAGCACATTGAATTGAGGTCTACATCAACTCAAAAGCTTATTTTTCACCATTAAATTAGGTACTAATCTTGGACCAATCCACTCAAAATAGGTACATCAGATTGTAGAGCCATTGGAGCTTAGATTTTAGGCATTGATGCTACCCTTGAATGTATTTTGGAAGCAAAAGGAGTCTTGAAATGATGTATGGTAGCAAGGTTCTAATCATTTTTTGTTGCAAATATGGCTTATGTATTGATGTCAAAAGTTGGGAGTTTGCTTGAGCTCAGGCCCAGCTTAATAGGAGGCTTGCTTACAAGAAAGAAGTATCGGGCATGCTTTGTAAGCAAGGGACTTGAAGCCACAATTACCAAAGAAGAAACTTTGTATTTTATCAAAGAAGAAACCTTGTATTGATTACTTATGAGATAAGAGCCACGATCCAAAAATTAATTGGCATAGAAAAAGAGGACGTTGTTACACGATTCATTGTGTTCAGTCCATGTAGGACACCTACTACCGATGAGATTAGCGCCATTTTGTGGATGGTGTAGCCTAATAATATACACGATCTAAGATTTTTTAAAATCTTACTTAAAACCTTTAATCAATCCCCTTTAAGAATAACCATGCTTACACTGCAATGCTCTTGTGAATTAATTAAGACTCTAATTGTTCACATTGGAACTAGTGAACTAGTTAATTTGAAGTTCTATGTTCAGAATTGGTATGATTTTGAACTAGTTATTTGGACAATTGTGCTCATACTTTCATGAGGTTGAACTGGTTTTTTTGGCAAATTGGTTCACTACTGGATTGTTCACATTGTAGAAGTTAAACTAGCTTAATTCAAGGCTAAAATGTTGGTTCTATGTCATTTTCGAATGTTGATTTGGAAGGGAGAAAGTGTCAAAAATTTTCTAGAAAATTTGCTATGGATTGAGCTTCTTTGGGACTTCATTTTGGCATGAAAAACTACAAAAACATAGTAGGAATTTTTTTTAATTTTAGACCCATGTTTTGATGTTTTTAAGGTCATACGGGCACCGTTTGAGCCCCATCACATGGTTTATTGCTGGACAACCACTATTTGATATGTGGGCATGATGTATGGCCACAAGTGATAGCAAGTTGACACAAGTATTACAACCATTGTAGTGGAACTCAATGTATGTGCATTTTCTTGGACATTTTGAATGATTTATAGTCTTGGCTTTGATCAATTGATGCTCAGTCTTGTTCACATGCTTGGATATTGATTTGTCACATTACATACTATTGGTTTTGTTGAATTTGCATGTGTCATAATGTCAAAAACTACCAAGATTATGCAAATTGTGGGTGACATATTGACTAAGGATAACTACAATATATGGTCCTACTATATGGAGAATTTCTTGATAAGGAGAGGTCTTTGGGACCTCATTATAGGTGAAGATGCATTCCCAAAACTACTTGGTGAGCCCATTGAAGAAAAAAAAAATGCACATAAGGACTCGATAGGTAAAAACATGAAAGTGTTGCATTGGATATCTATATGAATCTCAGAGACATTGATTCCACACATTAAAAGGGCAAATACTTACAAACATGCTTGAGATATCATTGAGAAGATGTATGAAACATGCACGAAGGCTAGGAAAATATAGCTAAAGCAGATATTGCATGGTGCATGGTGAGGAAATAGAAGCATCAATGACTATGTTGCAAAAATAAAATAGGCCATAGAAGATCTTACTTCAATAAATGCACTAGTTGATGATGATAATTTGGTACATGTCACTCTAAATGGACTTGGACATGCATACTATTCCCTCGATGCCTCCATTTATATGAGAGAGGGATCTATGCCTAATTTTGAAGAGTTGATTGCTTTTCTTCTTATGGAAGAGACTAAGTTGGGCCTTAATGCATCTAACAATGGAAAGAAATCAAATGAGGATAGTGTGCTTAATCACCCGTGAGGTTGTGGTAGCTCATCTAGAGCTAGATGATCATATTATGGCCATGGAAAAAAATTTGCATGATGCCACAATATGTTTAGATGTGGTGATTTTATGCCTAGAGGTAAGGGAAGATCTGACTCTAGAGGTAGAGAAAGTTTTATTCCACAAAAAGATGGTGCATGTCATTATTGTAATTAGTTTGGTCACTTTGAGAGATGTGCTTTCATAAGCAAAATGCTATGTTTAGAGGTCAAGGAAGAACCCACTTTGGGCATTATGCAAGTGGATACAGTAGTGGTGGCCATGGTTCTAAAGGTGGTTCATCACCTAAAGGTCATCTCTTCACCTTGTGGAGCATATACTTTAAGGGCTATAAATCATATGACTCACCATGTAGAAGTTTGATAGAAAGTAGCAAATGAAAATTGAAGAGTATGTGGCTACAAGAGATGATACATTGCATAAGATAACTCATATTGGGAGTGTGCCTTTGGTGACTAGATATGGAACATAAAATAAGCTTGGGGATGTCTTATATGTACCTACTATCACTAAAAATTTGGCTTCAATTGGTCAAATGGATGGGATTGCAAGTGAGGTGGTTTAACAAGTATGATTGTTTCATTGTGGAGTTTAGGAACGGAAAACATCGTAGGCTTATTGCTTGTGATCTAAGAAAAGACAAGTTATCTGCTAGAAACTCCCATCATTCAAAGCTCTATGTATGATCGTGTTTAAGATGAGTCACTTTCATATTGATCTCTTTGATAATCATGAGAGAGACCAACTCATCAATATTTCGAAATGGCTTCCGTACATATACAGAAGTGACAAATGATTTCCAAGTCATCTCATTATTAAAGCCACCCAAAGTAGATGAAACCAAATTTGCATCATCAAGCATTGCATCAATTGTTGCTAAACATCTACAATGCTTCTCACACCTTGAAAACATACTCATTGTTGACAGACATTTTCCCTTTCTTCAAGGTACTCAACTCTTGCTTGAGTTGAATCTTTCATGCCTTGTGTTTACTAAAAAAATATTCTCAAAAACTGTCCAAGATGCATGTGAAGTTTCTACATTCATGATATGTCCCACCATAGTATTAACAATGACTTCAGATAGCCAATACATCACCTTTTTTTCTTTTGCATTCCATTCTTTCAACGCCTTTAATTCATCTACAATCACAACAATACTTAGCTATGGCTCCTTTTCTTCACCTAAAACAAACTCATAAAGGCCTTTTCCAATGAGAAAGTTTGTCACACGATGGAACTTCCATGGAGGGTAGTTGTTCTTGTCCAGCTTCTCAATGATGGGATTTCCACTGTTCTCTACCATTACACAAAAAAGATACAAAATAACAAGCAAGTCTTTTGCAACCTTTTACAACAAGTGCACAACAATATACCAAGCAACCTTTTTCATTGATTGCTCAAGAGTACATGTAATCTGCAATTTGTTTGCAAATATAACTTATGTTTACTTCGTGAAAACACCTCAAAAGTTACAGATTTGAAATCTACAACTTGTGCATCCACTTTCATTGGTACAATCGAAATCCTAGTATATCCTGAAACTACTATTAGCAACCTTGCAGCTCTAAAACAAGGCCCAAAATGGCTTCAAATGGCAAAAAAAGTAGCAGCATTTTCCTAAAGGGATTTTCTGTAGAACATACAGTGGTTTGCTTGCACACCAAATCTTATAGCAATATGAGATTATACTTTGCTCTTCTTCCTGTGCGTCCATAGGCACTATCTAAGAGAGAGAGTGGAAGAATTGAAGAGATTCTTACTTGTTGCTTGCTTCCTCCAATCCTTTCTTCTTCTCTTGCACTTCAACCTTCAAAACCAACCTCTCTTAGTGGTGTCGATTTGATACCATGCCAAGATGCATGTGGTGGGGAAACTTGCTTGAGTTGCTATGCCAAACACACACCATATATATAAGAGGATACTCACTCAGGAACACAAGAAGAGAGATAGAAGCAAGAAATAATACAATGTACATAAAGTATAAATAATATATAACATAAAGAAAAGTGGCATGCGAAGAAAAATAGTGCATAACTAACTATACTAATTGATTGGCATTATAACTATGCTAGCTATAGGTAGGTGCAACAAACTAAATACAATAAATGACAAGTTTGTAGCCATGTGAGGATCATAATGAACACTAATGTCCTAAGTGTAGACATGCAGACCCATCTAGCTAGACGGGTCCATCACCAATTTCTACATGTGTTGTGAGCTTGCCATCTCAACATAAAGAAGGCCCTCTATGGGTTGAAGCAAGCACCTAGAGCATGGTCTAACAAGATTGGAGAGATTGTATGTTTGTGATGCTAATCACTCACTTTATGTGGGAAAGGGAGATGCAAGCTTGGTCATCATAGTCATCTATATGGATAACATGATTATTATAGGTGATAGTGATAGTGGGATTATTGAAATCAAGGACCTTTTGAAGAAGAAGCCTGTTTTGGATGAGTTGAGGTACTTTCTTGGTATTGAGGTGATTAGATGTGATGATGGTATATGGCTATTCCAAAAGCAATATGCCTTGGATATATTGTCCAAGAATGGTATGACAACATGCAATCCTCTTTCAATGCCATTAGAGAAAAATGTGAAGTTGAGTGTCGATATTGGGGATGAGATAAAAGACCCTACTATGTTCACTAGGATAGTAAAGAGTCTAATTTACATGACTATCACAAGTACATATCCAACTTGAGTTATGATATTGGCCTTATCAGTTAGTTTATGCAGATACCTAGAAAGCCTCATTTAGGTATAGTTGGATGCATATTGAGATATGTGAAGTCCATTTTACATTATGGAAATTTTGTATGAGGTAGGTAAAGACATACAAGTATTTGGATACACAAATGTAGATTAAGCTGGTAGTACATCTTATAGAATATCTATCAATGGATTCATGATTTTCCTTGTAGTGAAATAGTTAGGTAGAGCAGCAAAAAACAACTTTATCGAGTATAGAGAGTGAGTATAGCGAGGTTGATATGGCAGCATGTGAGGTGATATGGCTACAAAGTTGTTGGGTGATTTGGATATGCAGGGAGATGGTCCGTGTCATTCACTATGACAACTTGAGCAATATACAATTAGCTAGGAACCCCCAATAGACAAAACATATTAAGGTGCATTACCATTTTGTGAGAGAGAAGGTACTTGAAGGAGAGATTGACTTGGTATATGTCACACACAGGATTATATAGCTGACATTTTCACAAAGGCATTGGGTGCAGAGAAGCTTCAAAAATTTTGAAGCTTACTTGGAGTTGCAAATATATAGTTGAGCTTGAGGGGGAGTGTTGAGATGGCAAGATCAGCATATGCAGACATTGATAATGGATTCCCTTGTTAGATAGGTCTGCACATCTATAGTTAGCATGTCAATAGTGATTATGATCCTCACTCAACGCTTACAATTTTGCTATAATCCATACGTTATTTTAAGTCACACATGCGAAGGTACTTTCTATGCATGCAATCTTAACATTATCCTCTATGTAACATTTTACACGATCTATAACCTTCTTGAATGGTCTAACTTTATGTGATTATTGTATGAGTCTAGCTGCACTTTAATCTTTTCTGCAGATTGTTACATGTACCTTAGAATCCATCTTGCAACATGGACATGCACTTTGTTTCTTTCAATGTTCTATGAAATGCATTTTAAGCAAGAAATTGTGCAAGGAGTAATGCATTTTATGCAAGAATTTATGCAAGAATTTTTGGTAATTTACGATGCAGTTTCTAATCAATTTCACCTATTACGATGTCATCCTACAACGGAGATTATCTTGTTTGTTACATACATCACAACTATGTTCATACCTAGGAAATTATCAAACACACAATTAATGTGATGCATGTGAATATGATTCTTCACCGTGATGATTATAACCTACGATTTAATAATAGAGCAACCTGGGTTTGGAGTGATGCTGTGATTCCCATGGTATTGATGCCTGATGAACCATTTGCGGTTGCGGTGCCACCTTGATTCAAACCTCCATCCACACTTGCAGGGTTTCCGGCCATCTTTATGGAACTATGCTTCGGGGCCATACTCAAAGATGCGTGAATGAGTGATAGACTGCTCACACTCTCCTATGCAAGATTCTCACCGCCTCTCCTTGAGTGGAGAAAATAATGAAGGGGGACTGAAAATTCTTCTTCTTCCTCTTCTCTTCTCCTCCTCTCTCTCTCTCTCTTCTTCTTCTTCTTCTTCTTCTTCTTCCTCTCTTCTCCGACTCTCTCTCTCTCTTCTTCTTCTTCTTCTTCTTCCTCTCTTCTTCTCCTTCTCTCTCTTGCTCTTCTTCTTCTTCTTCTTCTTCTTCTTCTCTCTCTCTCTCTCTCTCTCTCTCTCTCTCTCTCTCTCCTTCTTCTTCTTCTTCTTCTGCTCTTCTTCTCCTTCTCTCTCTCCCTCTTCTTCTTCTTTTCTTCTTCTTCTTCTCTCTCCCTCTTCTTCTTCTTTTCTTCTTCTTCTTCTCCTTCCCTCTTCTTCTCCTCCTCCTCCTCCTCCTCCTTCTTCTCTCCTTCTCCTCTCTCTCTCTCTCTCTCTCTCTCTCTCTCTCTCTCTCTCTCTCTCTCTCTCTCTCTCTCTCTCTCTCTTCTTCTTCTTCTTCTTCTTCTTCTTCTTCTTCTTCTTCTTCTTCTTCTTCTTCTTCTTCTTCTTCTTCCTCTTCTTCTTCTTTTCTTCTTCTTCTTCTCTTCTTCTCCTTCTCTCTCTCTCTCTCTCTCTCTCTCTCTCTCTCTCTCTCTCTCTCTCTCTCTCTCTCTCTCTCTCTCTCTCTCTCTCTCTCTCTCTCTCTCACATCACAGGAGGGGGGAAGCGTTGCTACCTGGTGAAGATGGAGAGGGGGTTGCTGCTGTAGGCCACAAGGGAGGGGAGGGCGGTGTGCTCCCCAAGGAGGAGGGGGGAGGGGCTTCCTTATATGGTGGGTGGTTGGGAGGGGGGAAGACGGCCGTCTAACAGCCGCCACCCCTCCCACCTGGGGGGCTGCATGCCCCCCTCTCCTTCATTACTCACACACACACACAGACTCTCTCTCTCTCCCCCGCCATGCAGTCGGCAGGGGGAGAGAGGGAGGGAGTAAAAAAATTGAAAAAAATGTTTAAAAAAAAGGGGGGATTCGCATGGAAGGGAAGGCACGGGGGCACGGGGGATATTACATTCTCTCCCCCTTAGAGGAATCAAGATGTCCTCATCTCGAGAAGACTTGGGGGTATTGTTGGTTGAGAGTATTTTCATCCATCCACGTGGCATCCTCTTCTGGATAATCTTTCCATTGGATGAGGTATTCTCTCAGGGTCCTTGATCTCAAATGCCTCTCCCTAACATCTAGGATTCTAGCAGGCCATAGCTCAAGGACTCCTTGGCTAGGCATTACAATTTGTTGATCATCAAGTACATGATTCGGATTAGGTAGATACTTTTTCAATAGGCTAACGTGGAATACATTATGAATCTTTAGAGTTGCAGGCAGCTATAGTCTGTAAGCATTAGGCCCTAGGCATTTGGTAATCTTATAGGGTCCACAATACCTTGGACTTAGCTTCTTGTACTCTCCCAAGGATAGTGAACTCTTTTTAGGGTGTATACGGATGAAGACCATATCATCTTCAATGAAGGATCTGTCTTGCCATTTCAAGTCAGCGTAAGCCTTTTGTCTATCCTTGGCAGCTTGAATGTCTTGTTTTATTGATTTGATTTGATCATCCAGGTCTTCCAGCATCTGCCTTGAAGCTTCTATCCTCAAATTTGGATCTGAGAAGTTCAAAGGGGTACGAAAATCATGCCCATACAATGCTTGGAAAGGGGTCATCTGAATACTCTGTTGGTAAGAAGCATTGTAGGCAAACTCAACTAGTGGTAAATATTTAATCCACTTTTTGGGTTCGCTGACAGCACTATGCCCTAAGCATATCTTCAATGACTTGATTGACTCGTTTTGTTTGACCATTAGTTTGGGGATGGTAAGTTGTACTGAAACAAAGTTGAGTTCCGATAGCCTAAAAGATAGCCCTCCAGAAGTGTGATGTGAAAAGAGAATCACGATCACTAATAATTCTTCTAGGTAACCCATGAAGTTTGAATATTTCCTTGATGAATAATCTTGCGATGTCTAAAGCTTTATAGTTCATCTTGAATGGGATGAGATGTGCGAACTTGGTGAGCATATCTACTACAACCATAATAGAGTTATATCCTCCCTGAACTTGGGATAAGCCAACAATGAAGTCCATACTAATGAATTCCCATTTCATTTGAGGGGAATGTCAAGTGGTTGTGATTTCCCAGCCATTTTAACACGTTCTGCCTTAATGCGTTGACAAGACAAACATTCCGTGACATATTTGAGTACATCACCCTTGAGCCTTTCCCAATAATAGCTCTTTCTGACTGCATTAAGGGTCTTGGCATAACCAAGATATCCTGAGAAAGGGGAGTCATGGGCTTCCCACAGTATCTTCTGCTTGAGAGTTTGGCTTGCAGGGATACATAATCTTGTCCTAAAGTAGACAAGCCCACTACTGATGGAGAATTCTTGATACTTCATCTTTAGCTTTGAGTCTTGATCCTTGATGGGGATCTCCCTTAGCATTTTTTGATAGACTGGGTCATGATATGCCTCTTCTTTTGCTAGCTCAAGAATCGGGTTGTTTGTCTTTGATACCTTTGTGGCTAGAGACCTTGCTGTTGATGGATCTTGCAAAATGAGAGAATTTAGAAATGCCTTGGGATTGAGTGCATCGGCAACCACATTCTCTTTTCTAGGCCTATATTTGATTTCAAAATCATATTCTTCCAGCACTTCGATCCATCGATGTTGCCTCATATTAAGCTCATTCTGGGTGAAAATCCATTTAAGACTCTTGTGGTCCGTCTCACTAAGGAAATTTTTTTACCTAGCAAGTAATGTCTCTAAAGTTTGAGAGCATGGATGACAAACAACAGCTCCAGGTCGTGGGTAGCATAATTCCTTTCATGGCTCTTCAATTTTCTTGAAGAATATGCTATGGGATGACCTTCTTGCATAAGTACACATCCTAAAGCAAGTGCGCTAGCATCAATTACCACTTCAAACTCCTTACTAAGATCAAGAAGTTTCAGGATGGGTGTTGATACTAAGCTTTGCTTTAGTTTATCAAAGTTGGTCTGTTTAGAAGGTGACCATACAAGTGCTACTTGCTTCTTTAGTAGATCAGTCAGAGGTGTTGCAATCAAAGCATAATCTTTGATGAAAATTCTGGACCATCCTGTCAACCCAAGAAAACTACGTATTTCTTTGACAGAAGTTGGTGTTGGCCATTCTAGAACGTCTCTGACCTTAGCTAGATCTATTGAAATTCCTTCTGCTGATACAATGAATCCCAGATATTCAATCTGTCACTTGAAAAATGCACACTTCTTCTTCTTGGCATAAAGCTTGTGTGCTCTCATTGTTTCAAGAACAATGTGAAGCTGGGGTTCATGATCCTTTTCCTATTTTGAGTAGACTACGGTATCATCAAAGAATATGAGTACGAAGTTATCAAGATAGGGCCTAAATATATCCTGCATTAACCTATTGAAGGTAGCAGGAGCATTCATCAGCCCGAATGACATCACTAGAAATTCGAAGTGTCCATACCTTGTACTGAATGCAGTCTTCGGGATATCTTCTTCCTTGATCCTTATCTAATAAGATCCAGATCTGAGATCTATCTTTGAGAAAATCTTTGCTCCTTGAAGACGGTCAAGTAATTCATCTATTCTTGGAATGGGATATTTATTTTTGATGGTTGCTTGATTCAACCCTCTGTAGTCAATGCATAGGTGAAGCGTTATATCTTTCTTCTTTTGGAACAACACTGGAGCTCCCCATGGTGAACTGCTAGGATGGATGTAGCCTTGATCTAACAGTTTCTTGAGTTGCTCTTTTAGTCTGATAGCTTTCAAAATGACGTCTTATATGGCCTCTTTGCAATCGGTGCAGCTCCTAGCACAAGTTTGATTTCGTGGTCGACTTCCCTTTGGGGAGGAAGTTCCGTCAGATCTTTAGGAAATACGTCTGTGTATTCCTTTAGCCATGAAGGTTCTTCTCCAGATTCCTGACTCTGATCTAGCTTATTTAGTTTAATTAGATAGACAAGTAGACCCTTTTGAACACCTTTTATTATCCGTGTTGCTTTTGCTAACTGTATTTTTTGGCTTACCAGCCTTGCCTTGAGTCGTGTCTAGTTCCCATTCAGAATTTTGGAAGGAGACTTGGCCCTTCCCACAGTGGATGTGGGCATCATTGGGTATTAGCCAAATCCATTCCGAGTAAACATTTGTGGACACCTAGGTTCACTACCCTGAATCTCACAGAAGTTGGCTTTCCACCCAACAGGAATTTCACCTCAGCAGTTTGCCTAATACAAGTGACCTCACGACCATTTGCTAATTCCACAAGTAAAGTAGGTGCATCTATTGTGGCTATCCCTAATATTTTTGCACACATTGGTGAAATGAAGGAATGTGTACTGCCACAGTCAATTAGGGTTTTGAAGCTTTTACATTGATATTCCGATGAAGTTTGGATCACTGAGAATTGGTGATTTGGACCCTTCTTGTGAAGAGTGGCATGAACCGTTGCCCTCTCAATGTCATCATCCATGGATGGATCTTCATCATCATCCAGCTCCTTGTTGGAAACACTGGAGGTTCTCCCTCTAGCCATAACGGTGGTTCCTTGGCTATGAGCGGCTCTATTTTGACCTTGGAATTGCCCTTGGCGATGCCCTCTGCCAAGCTTGGGGCACTCCCTCTTGAAGTTTTGGAAGCAATGTGGGTTGTGATCATTACTTTGTGTTGGAATAAAGTTATTGACAGCATTGGCCCTAGCTTTCTTTCTTTGGCCTTGATTCTGACCCTGTGCTCTCTTAGTCTGAGCCTTAAACATACCCTTATTTTGATCTTTGTAAGGCCAAATCATGTTGTACCTTGGTTTGGTCTGCACCTCCTGTATTATTGGAGCAGCTCGAATGAGTGCGTCTTGTAGGTCTGTTGGACGCATCGATTCCAGTCGAGTGTTTATGGGCGGATTCAATCCAACACAGAATTTTGACACTTATTGTGTCATATCCATTGCGGGTGCATACTTAAGGAGTGAAACAAACTTCCATTAATATGCTTCAAGCGATAGTCCTAGCTGTTTCAAGTCATAGAATTCATTCATCTTTTGTGTGCCGTAGGCAGGTGGCAGATACCTCCCTCGCACAACTTCCTTAAGCTTATCCCAAGTGACTGTCCCCTCCGAGATTGCTTGATCTTCGCACCATTGTTTCCACCAAAGTCTCGCTTCGCTTGTAAGCTTAAGTTTGGCGAGCATGGCTTGGTTAGCAGGTGCAGTTCTTGCTACCTCAAAATAGTCCTCCATGGACTCAATCCGGATCTTAGCGTCAGCTTGAACAATCCTTCCCTTGCCATCAAACTCGGGTGGCTTAATTTGTTTAAGAAGGAATTTCTTCTCTTGAACCACAGCTGGACTTAGTGCAGGAGTCGGGTTTGGAACCTGTGCTTGGGGTTGCGTCTCGATAATAAGATTCTTTATCTTAACATCTTATCATACGCTCCCATATTACATTAATACGACTAGCACAACTTTTTGCCAAGTGATATAATCACTTAACACCTCAGTTAACACTTATGATCAAGATAGATAATTGTAAAAAGTCTTGTTTATTCATGAGGGCATAACCCCTTGAGTACACTTATTTTGGATAAGTAAGACAGGCTGATTGATACATCAGTTTGGGGAAAATAGGATTGTGTTACAATCGGCTATAGGGACGAAATAATAATATGGAGTGGGGTCATGGATTTTCAGGAAATGGCAAGTCATAGGAAGCTTGGGGTATCCCTTCCTTTGATACCCATTCTTCTCGTAGCGCCCTAACACTTTGATGCAGAGATCACCCGGGTCACTTCTTCAGAGACATACTTGTTCTGCTTGACTTGCCGACTGCTAACATGCAGAGTTGCGTTTACGTGAGCTTCGACAAAGATGAACAGCTTTACGATCTTTAAATCCTCCATCCACTTGATTCTCTTCAAGTTGGTCTGAAGGTACGTGAGTCGGTGGACTGCTACGTAGTATATTCCTAAATCTCCCGTCCATCTCCGTTCCGCATAATACAGGGGCGAATGATTATAGATGCAGTCCAAAATATTATCATGCCAAGCCTCTGACGATAATTTGAAGCATGCGTTGCAGTCATGAACATGACCTGGAAACCAAGAACTTGCTCCATGCTTCGTGACTCTGCAACCCAGCATCCATAAGTAAGTAAAGAAATATTTTCAATAGAAAACACTACTCTATTCTACTCACCTTCCCCTATTTATCCCCTTATTTCCTTTATTTTCCTCCATTAAGTTCCCTTATAATCTCTAGATCTTGTTGGTTCGTCGCTCTGATACCAATTGTAACGTGTCCACTCGTCCACTTGTGGGACACGTCTTAGCAGCCCATCGGGAAGAGAGTCTAGAAAGTGCCGCCTAGCACTCAGAAGGAATGTCACAGGGTTTGTGATCTAGGTCTTCTCGAGTTTGCCTCGAGCGGAAGTGTTCGGCCGTTCCCACTTAGGACCGACCTGAAGTTAGGGTTTCTTTTCTATCAGCAAAGTCTCTAGGAAGTAACTAGCTTTGAGCTCCAGATGAACCACTTTGCGTAGGAACAACGGAGTTGAAGCAGATTTATACTGCACTTGGTTCATGGAGAATGGGAAATGAGAGGGATGCAAAGCTCAACCTCTTTGCCCATAAGGCATAGTCCCATTCCGTTCCCCTAAAACAACATAAATCGGGATTCTAACTCTATTGATGCTAGGTGTTCATAGTCTCGTTATCACGTCTTTTGAGAAAAGATCCCGGCTAACCGGGACCACCCTTTCGTAGGGCGGACCCAAGTCACGTCCATTGAACTTTCCTCGGTTTTCTTAGTTATCTAATTACCTACCACATTATGTTTGACATGCAAAAGCAGCTTCCTTAATTAGTCAATTTAAGCACAGGTTCCTTCACGTAACTTAAGCACTGACACAAAAACAATGTCAAGCAAGTCATTTTTCAAATATCTGATCTTTATTTATCATAGTCCCGGAATACATCAAGTATCATGCTCGAAGGCTATCCCAACATCAACAGGATTGCTACTCCAAGTTCGGCCCGTAGACTAGTACACAGCCCTCGAGATCCCATCTCAAGTCACGTCGACCTCTTGTGTGGGATCCAGAGGCAAGGAATTTACAGCCAGAGCCTCCCTTGGCACCCAAGCATCCTCCCGCTCCAAGTAGCACCCACGGAGAGACCTCTCAGGATGGGTTCAGTCCACATACTCAGCGCGACTAACAACCCCCTTGGATAGGGCCAGCCAGGCAGTCGAAGGTAGCTGAACCTGCCACTCCCTCCAGGCCTTTAACATGAAGCATTAAGTGTTTTTTCTTGAGTTAGTTCCTTGAGAAAAGAAGTTCAAACAATGTACCTAAGTGTACAATCACGATCATCTCAGAGGTCGTTTGTATGACCAACTGCTAAGGTGTGATCCCTTTTTCCCAGATGTTCCTAGCATCTGATCCTGGATCGTTGGCGACTTGGTGAGATTCCAAGGGCTTGGCAAGCTAGGTCGCTTGTTTCCCCTTTTCCTTCGGTTTAGGGTTTGTACCCTACTGACCCTAATTATCCTTACCTTAGGTCTCCTTGTAAAATAGGTCATGGACAACCTTGTTGTCCTCGGTTGGTCAACTTGCTATTTATCTCCTAGGTAACCAATCCTTAAGTCTTCATTTTCCCAACACCTTTAATGCACACAATGTAATGCCATGCCTTCATTTCAATGCTTACAATTTTGCTATAATCCATACGTTATTTTAAGTCACACATGCGAAGGTACTTTCTATGCATGCAATCTTAACATTATCCTCTATGTAACATTTTACACGATCTATAACCTTCTTGAATGGTCTAACTTTATGTGATTATTGTATGAGTCTAGCTACACTTTAATCTTTTCTGCAGATTGTTACATGTACCTTAGAATCCATCTTGCAACATGGACATGCACTTTGTTTCTTTCAATGTTCTGTGAAATGCATTTTAAGCAAGAAATTGTGCAAGGAGTAATGCATTTTATGCAAGAATTTATGCAAGAATTTTTGGTAATTTACGATGCAGTTTCTAATCAATTTCACCTATTACGATGTCATCCTACAACAGAGATTATCTTGTTCATTACATACATTACAACTATGTTCATACCTAGGGAATTATCAAATACGCAATTAATGTGATGCATGTGAATATGATTCTTCACCGTGATGATTATAACCTACGATTTAATAATAGAGAAACCTGGGTTTGGAGTGATGCTGTGATTCCCATGGTATTGATGCATGATGAACCGTTCGCGGTTGCGGTGCCACCTTGATTTGAACCTCCATCCACACTTGTAGGGTTTCCGGCCATCTTTGTGGAACTACGCTTTGGGGCCATACTCAAAGATGCGTGAACGAGTGATAGACTTCTCGCACTCTCCTATGCAAGATTCTCGCCACCTCTCCTTGAGTGGAGAAAATAATGAAGGGGGACCAGAAATTCTTCTTCTTCCTCTTCTCTTCTCCTCCTCTCTCTCTCTCTTCTTCTTCTTCCTCTCTTCTCCTCCTCTCTCTCTCTTCTTCTTCTTCTTCTTCCTCTCTTCTTCTCCTTCTCTCTCTCCCTCTTCTTCTCTCTTCTTCTTCTTCTTCTTCTTCTTCTTCTTCTTCTTCTTCTTCTTCTTCTTCTTCTTCTGCTCTTCTTCTCCTTCTCTCTCTCCCTCTTCTTCTTTTTCTTCTCTCTCCCTCTTCTTCTTCTTTTCTTCTTCTTCTTCTCCTTCCCTCTTCTTCTTCTCCTTCTTCTTCTTCTTCTTCTTCTTCTTCTTCTTCTCCTCTCTCTCTCTCTCTTCTTCTTCTTCTTCTCCTTCCCTCTTCTTCTTCTTCTTCTTCTTCTTGTTCTTGTTCTTCTTGTTCTTCTTCTCTTCTTCTCCTTCCCTCTCTCTCCCTCTTCTTCTTCTTCTTCTTCTTCTTCTCTTCTCTCTCTCTCTCTCTCTCTCTCTCTCTCTCTCTCTCTCTCTCTCTCTCTCTCTCTCTCTCTCTCTCTCTCTCTCTCTCTCTCTCTCTCTCTCTCTCTCTCATCACATGGGGGGTGTTGAAGTCACGGTCGGCAGGGGGGAGGGGGGGCGGCACCTGTTGGAGACCATGGGGAGGAGGGGGGCGCTACTGCCTGGCGAAGACAGAGGGGGGGCTGCTGTTGTAGGCCACGAGGGAGGGGAGGGCGGCGTGCTCCCTAGGGAGGAGGGGGGAGGGGACTTCCTTATATGGTGGGGGGGGGGGGGGGGAGACGGCCGTCTAACGGCCGCCACCCCTCCTGCCTGGGGGGCTGCATGCCCCCCTCTCCTTCATTACTCACTCACACACTCTCTCTCTCCCCGCCATGCAGTCGGTAGGGGGAGAGAGGGAAGGAGTAAAAAAAATTGAAAATTTTTATTATTTTTTTAAAAGGGGGTTCGCATGGGGGGGAAGCCCGTGGGGGAACAGGGGATATTATAGGTCATTCGCGATTTCTACTTTTGAATTCTTTTTCTTCGGGGCCATGATGAAAATATGATTCATAGAAGAAGAAGAACATGGCAGTAATACCAGCTAGCAAAGGTGTAAGACTCACAATGATGATGATGGTTATTGCGGGATTCGATGATGTAGGCCTCACGGATGGTTCTTCTTGCTTCATGGAGAGCAATACTTCTCTCACTCTCACCTTGGTAAGCAAGGGTAATTACAAGGGTAGGTCTTTCTCTAGTATAGAGCAAGAGCGAGAGAATAGGTATGATCTCTCTCTCTCTAGTAGACAGAATAGGGACGAGAGTAGAGGTATGACTTCTAATCAAATTGATAGAATAGGATAAAGTTCTTCAGTGTCTTCTCTTCTCGGATTAGAATAGAAGAGGATGAGAGACCTTTAGCATATCCTAGTCCTTGGGTTGAATGAAATGATGTCTCTTCATCTCATAGAATAGAGTCTCCTCCTTCTCTATCAACGTCTCGTCCTCATCAAGATTGCTCTTGTTGTTCTCCTTGGTCATTCCCAAGCCCTCAATTTATAGTTTTGTAGGGGGTAAAAGAAAGGATGCTTTCTTTTTAGCGTTTTTTGATAACATCATCATGATAAAGAGAGAACACTTTCTTTAAACACTTTTGATGATATCATTGATGACGTCAGAGAGGGAGCTCCATTTTTGTAGTGCGAAGATAAAAAATTATGAATATATGGGCGAGCACCACATGGCGCATCGTTGGGCGGGCGTCACTCCAAGGCTTACGACCAAGGTGGTGACCAAGGCATAGACCTTGGCATCTTGGCCTTGGCATACTTGGAAATGGGCTATGAAGGCTTCATTGGCACTGTTGGTTGCGCGCGAGAAGCTCCCACTAGCTTGTAGAAAAATCTTCTCGGGAGGTCACCCATCGTGGTAGTGTTGTCACCCAAGTGCACTTAACTACCAAGTGACTATCCACTAGGCTAGTTCTTTTTGTTGTTCTATACTACAAAGACAGTATAATAAGCTAGTCTTGGGAGGGTCTCCCAAGTCTTTCTTCCATGAATTGGCATATAATACCTCATTAATAATAATAATTATCTTCATAATGAGAGTCAATTTCATAATTAGAGCTAGTTTTTTTTTTTAAAATGTGCAACATAAATCAATTTTCTTTAGAATGTATACATACATTAAAATAAACTAAGTAATGGGGACATTACATTCTTTCCTCCTTAGAGAAATTGAGATGCCCTCATCTCAAGAGAAATTGGGCTATTCTTTCATAAGGGTTACCTCATCGACCAAAGTGGCATTCTCTTAAGGATAATTCCTCCAATGGATGAGATATTCTCTAAGGGTCATATTCCTAAGGATTCTTTATTTTACATCCAAGATTCTATCAGGTTGAAGTTCAAGTAAACCTTGGCTTGGCATTATTACTTGTTGATCATCAAGAATATGATCAGGATTAGGTACATAGGGCTTCAAGAGACTTACATGGAATACATAATGAACTTTTAGGGTTTTAGGAAGTTGCAGCTTATAAGCATTAGGTCCAAGAGCCTTTATGACTTTGTAAGGTCCACAATATCTTGGGCTTAGCTTCTTGAATTTTCCCAAGGATAAAGAACTCCTCTTTGGGCATACATAGATAAAAACCTTGTCCCCTTCTTGGAAGATTCACTCTTTTCTCCCTAGGTCAGCATAGCCTTTTTGCCGATCCTTGGCAGCTTGTATATCTTGCTTGATGGTTTTGACTTGTTTGTCCATCTCTTCAAGCATATTCTTAGAAGCTTCAACTTACAAGGTAGGGTTGGAGAAGTTTAGCGGAATTAGGCATTCTTGCCCATATAGAGCTTGAAATGGGTTCATCTGAATGCTCTGATGATAGGATGCATTGTAAGCAAATTCCACCAAAGGTAGATATTGTATCCACCATCTGGGTTCTTTGCAACAATATGCCCTAAGTATGTCTTCAATGACTTGATTTACATGCTCTGTCTGCCCATCAGTTTGGGGTGATAAGCTCCACTAAAACAAAGGGAGCTAAAAAATGAGAAGTGAATAGAGAATCACGATCGCTGATAATTCTCTTTGGTAGCCCATGAATTCTAAAGATTTCTTTGACAAATAACTTGGTAATATCTGAGGCTTTGTAGTTAGTTTTGACCGGAATAAGGTGGGTAACCTCAGTCAACATGTCCACAATTACCATGATTGAGTTGTATCCTCCTTGAACTGAGGGTAAAATCCAACTACAAAATCCATACCAATGAATTTTCATTTCATCTAAGGAATATCAAGTGGTTGTAGCTTTCCTAGTAGCTTAACTTGTTCATTCGTTAGCAACTCAAGCATTCGGTTACGTATTTAAGTATGTCACTTTTGAGCTTTTCCCAATGATAGCTTTTCCTAATTGCATTGAGAGTTTTAGCATAGCCAAGATGTCCTAAAAATGGGGAATCATGAGCTTTCCATAGTATCTTCTTCTTAAGTTCTTGACTTGAAGGAATACATAATCTTCTCCTGAAGTAGATAAGTCCTTTGTCAACAAAGAAGTTAAGATACCTTGTCTTAAGCTTGGGATTTTGCTCTTTATTTTGAATTTCATTTAGCATTTGCTAATATTTGGGATCATTATTCGCCTTCTCCTTGGCTAGCTCAATGATGGGATTGCTAGGCATTGATATCATTGTAGCTAGTGTTTGAGCTCTAAGAGGTTCTTCTGAGATAAGTGCATTGAGAAATGATTTGCAGCTTAAATCATCTACAATTACATTCTCTTTGCCTGGCCTATATTTGATCTCAAAATCATACTCTTGCAAGAGTTTGATCCATCGACATCGCCTCATATTTAGATCTGGTTGAGTGAAGATCCATTTAAGACTTTTATGGTTAGTTATGAGTGAGAATTTCTTCTTGAGTAGATAATGTATCCATAACTTAAGAGCGTGGATAATTGCAAGTAATTCCAGGTCATGAGTAGTATCATTTTTCTCATGAGTCTTCAATTTTATGGAGGAATATGCTATTGGATGTCCTTCTTGCATGAGTACGTGTTGCCAGGTGGCACCTACGCAAAGGGATGAGCGCCTTAAATTGTTCTCCTTTGTGTGTACGTTGGCGGGATGAGCACCTTAAATGGTTCTCCGTCAATGCGGGGCACGTTCCTAAGAATTGTCTTAGGTGGAAGGTCGATGGGAACGCCTATCCTTTTCGGGTGTTGATGCAAGTATGAACGTGGGTGGTACCATTTTATCCACACGAGTATTAATGTCTTTGTGAATTAATTATTGTATGGAATTTCAAATTAATTGATTTATGTGGCTAGTTGCAATTATTCAGTTGGTTATTATTCTAACATGATTTTTTGAATTTTTGGCAGCTGATGTGTAGAGCAAGGAGAATTGAAAAGGCGTGCCACGTGCAAGCATTCTAAAGATTATTTTCTAAAGAATTTATTTGGCAATTATTGGATTATTGCATTAGACGCACCGCTATTTCTTATAAAGCATGCGTATAGCCTCTATGTAAATATTTATTGGCAAAATAGATTTTTAGAATATATGTCCAATAAAATATCCTGATGCATGTTGCGCTTAATGCGCATACCAAGAATGTGAGAGGCCTGTCCCAAATCCTTAATCTTAAAGCTCTTCTTGAGCTGAGATTCAAGAGCATATAGCTCATTACGAGCTTTCCATGCTATCAGCATATCATCCACATAAAGTACCAAAATAAACAAGGAGCCATCACGAACTTTCTCTGTGTAAAGACACGGATCCATAGCACTCCTGCTGTAGCCCTATGACTACATAAAGGCATCAAACTTATGATGTGACTCCCTAGGTGCCTCCTTCAAGCCATAAAGACTTTTCTTCAACTTGCACACTAGGTGCTCTTGGCCAGGTTTTGCAAAGCCCTTAGGCTGCTCCATGTATATCTCATCATGAAAATCCCCATGCAAGAATGCAGTCTTAACATCCATTTGATACATGTCCTAGTCAAGCTGTGAGACTAAGGCCAAAACCAAGCATAGGGTGGTCATCTTGACCAGATGAGAAAAGACTTATCAAAGTCAACTCCATGCTCCGGTTTGAAACCCTTAGCGACAAGTCTTGCCTTATAAGTCGTCTTGGGGTTTCCAGGGGGACTTTTGAGCTTGTATACCCATTTGCATGGCAAAGCCTTCTTGCTCTGAGGCAATGCAACCAAATCCCAAGTCATATTCTTATGCAAAGAGTCTATCACACATTCTATAGCCCTCTCCCATGAGTGACTGTCACCCCTACGCACAACCTCATCATAGGTGAGAGGCTATCCTGCATATGTAACCAAGACATAATGCATCGAGGGCTCAAATCTATCAGGTGGATGTCTATCTCTAGTAGACCGCCGTCTCATGACAAGATCTAGGATCGGTGGTCCAACACCCTGGCCATGTGTACCAACTACTGCTATAGGCTATCCAACTGGCTGTGTAGGAGCACATGACTCCTCTTGGAATATAACCATGTGTATTTCTATCACCCTCTCAGGTTGCCTATGCATATTGTCTTCATGGAAGACTACATCATGGCTGCAGAGATGACTTTCCGCGTTTGCGGATCCCAAAGGAGGTAACCCATCTCGCAGGCATCTCCATAGCCAAGGAAAATGCATTTGACACTCTTAGGATCTTTCGTCTGTCACTTTATTCTTTATTCTTTTGGTAACAATTTGAATAAAGAAAGGCCCAGTCACACATTGTGACTGTTGGAGTTCCCATTTGTGTCTCTCTTTCTTCTTACTCTTGCTCTCCGCCATAGCTCACTTCCAAGCAAGCTTTGATCCTTCTCACCTTTTAGAGGGAACAATATACTCACTGCAAAGGCCCGAGGATGGATTATTCATCTCCTTTTCGTGACTCCTCTTCATGACGGTCCCTCTTTGCCCTTTGCGCACTTCCTTCTCTTCTTCGCCAGCAGTGGCAGCGGTGGTTAGAAGCTCTCCTTCTTGTTGAGATTCAAGTTCATAGTCCTACTTTAGTGGAATAAGTTCAAGTCACACTAACTTAACCATGGTTAGAACTAGGTCATTTTGATCTTTTGTGTGTATTGTATACAGTTGACTTTTTACACTTTGTTGATGGAACGAACTAAAGGGAGCATGTTTGCTACCCTTCTTGCCTGTGCTTTTGTCCCTCTTTCTCTCTAAACTCTAATATGGTATCAAACTTTGTTTGACTTTTTACATTGTGTTGATGGAATGAACTAAAGGGAGCATGTTTGCTACCCTTCATGCCTATGCTTTTGTCCCTCTTTCTCTCTGAACTCTAATATGGTATCAGAGTCTGTTTGGCTGGCCAATATGGTTCTCCTTATATGTCCATGCTAAGTCTTTGCCATGTTCACCCACCATTTCTGAAGAAGAAGAGTATCAAGAGCCTTGGGATTGAAGAACTTGGCTTCCTTCTCAAAGCATGACAAGATTTGCTGCCGACGGGCCTGCATGGAGCTGACCTATCGGATGCATACGCAGATTGATCCAGATTCCAAACAGTCAGCTTAATCTGGCTTTAGCACGTGAGTAGTTGCTTAAAGTTGGCGATGGCGGCAGCCTCAGCTGCAGCAGCAGCAGCAAGGACAAGGAAGCATGCCCGTCTCTTTGTGTAATCACTCTTTTGTGTGAGCTAATAATCAGCTTGTAGAGTTTATCAATTTAGGTTCGTTTCATTCCCCCAGTAAGGCACTGCGCGGATTATCAGAGGCCTTCTTTTTTGTTGAGGCAGGCATGAAGTTCATCGTGCAGCTATATGCCGCTCATTGTTGTAGAAGACCTTTGGCTAGACAGAGATGTGTCAATGAAAAGGCTTGTCTTGTATTAAGGTCCCATGCAGCAACCATATAAAAGAGGATGTATTCAATTTGCCATAAATAAGCGTGGAAATACGTGTATTGAGGAAAGAGGCATAACGTGGTCACTTATTCGATCAAGCATCGAGATAGAGCCATTGCAAGATAGTATGCCAATCTAAAGTTGTAGCCAATCCTTGCCTTGAGAGCTTCAGCTTGCATCAGTTGAAAATAGAATGGGTAGTTGCTACTTGGTAGATGTGTAAAGAGAAACCAAGCTTGAAAATCACCGACTCTAGCGAGAAATGTACTTGATTCTATGTCAGTGATTCAGCGTGGTTGCAGACTACAACATTTCAGCTAAGCAGCTGGGTGGATCAATTGCAGAGTTGATTTCAATGCTTACTCAAATGACCATTTATGATGTATTGTGATAAAATGCAGTGACTGGTCAGGAGTTCTGAGAGCTGTGCAAAGACAACAATCAACTTCTATGAAACCCCACATCATAGCACAAAACTCCAATAGAAGATCCTCAAATGACTAGAGGCTTTTGATTATGCTACACTTGCATACGGGATCCTTCCCAATGTTCTTATGTTGAGCTTGCAAGTAAAATTTGGTTTCTCAAAGTGAGTTTGAGGATAATCTCTGCATAGATTTTTTGCTGAAGGTTGTGAAGTGAGTTCGGGAACTCAATGTTCAAATGCAAGACTGTCTTCATGTGTGATGATTTCTAATGGAAGCAACCATGGTTATGGTAATGACGTGCTTTAGGAAAAAGGGTTGCACTGCCAGAGAAAATTGAAGTCAGACAAAAAGAAAATCTCTGAATTGAGTTTGGTGTTTGTTGCTTGTAAAAACTGGTTGCATTATAGGGTATTGGAGTACATTGCCTGCTGGCATTTTCGAAAACTGACTAGTTTTTAAAGGTTGAATGTTGTGAGCATTAAATACTCGATTTTTGAGTTGATTTACTATATTTTTTGCAATGGGGTTGATTGTTAACAGTTTGTGGCAAGCATATGTGGCATTGTTGCCTAAAGAGCTAGACAAGCATTGGTGCTTTGCCACATATTTGAAAGTGTATGATATCGGTGTGAACTAAACTTTACTGGTTTTGCAAAGCTAAAGACCTTGAAAATGGCAAACACAAGAGAGAAGGATACTATCACTCAGATAGTTGGACTACAACAATTTCGCTCGATGGAAATTCAAAATGTCTAATTTTTTAATTGGAAGAGGCTATTGGGACCTAGTTACAGGTCTTGAAAATGAGCCCAAGCTACCAGAGGACAGACCTCCAACATAGGATCGACTAAAGGCACACATAATATGGTTGGAAAAGGCCAGCAAGGTTTTGCATTGGTTGTCATTATGCGTGTCAGACACAAAGGCTATGCAAATTGCAAAATGTTCTTTCCCAAAAGCTGCCTGGGACTTATTGATGAATAATTGTGGGCATGTCACTCATGCGAGAAAACACAACTAAAGTAAAAATTCAATCACATAGCATTGCAGAACAACTAGGCTCAATTGGAGCTGAAGTTGAGGATGATGATTTGGTGGCTACTACCCTACATGGACTTGGAAAGGAATACAAGCAGTTTGATACTTCCATATCAATGCATCAGGAGTAGCTTGACTTTGATGAACTTGTGACACTTCTATTGCATGAAAAAGTGAAACTTGGACTCAATACAAGTTCCAGTGGGTCTAAAAACAGCAAGGACAATGTCTTCTACTCAAATGAAAGGGGTAGAGGTGGAAGAGGAATATCAAATTTTAGAGGAAGAGGTGTTAGAAATGCATATGTAGCCCGTGGACAACAAGCTACTGGATGGCAAAATAGGCAGCCTCAAGTAAATAGAGGTGCCTCAAATGCTCATGGAAGAGGAGGTTATTCACCTAGAGGAAGAGGCACTTGGCAATAGCCTCAAATGAGTCATGGACATCAATCGATTGCAAATAAGGATTGCCATTATTGTGGCAAATACGGGCATGTAGCTAAGGATTGCTACAAGAAGCACAATGATGAGAGAGTAAGAGGGAAGCTACATAGTAATTATGCTTCTTCTAGTGGTATGCAAGAGTATAACAGGTTTTTTGCTATGCAACATGTGACGAAAGGGTTCCCTATACAAGGCAAAGCAGATGATGTATGGTATATCTACTCAGGGGCATCTTGTTGAGATATCAAGCTCCACTCGTGATATGCCAGGGTGACCGTTGTGCATTTACGTCACCGACTTGTTAGCTACAGATGGGTTGGTACACCGCCCATGAATAATAGCTAGATGATAGCTATCCTTATCTACTCTAGTTCGTGGCTTAGTTAGTATGCCACCTTAGTTAGTTGAGTTTGGTTTGAGACCCATATATAGGGTTCTTCTATTTCTTTGTACTAGAGTTCTTTTGGCTTACACAACTAAGAAGAGGAAAACTATTTTCAGCCGCCACCTTTGTGTGTATTCTCCCATTGTGCAAGTAAGAAAGCTACAAGTGAGACTCCTTCCTTCTCTCCCACAATCTTGACATGGTATCAAAGCCTGGTTCGTGGTAAGGAGCTCAGGAAAGCAAACTAAGTTCGCGGCGTTCTGGTAAGAGGACTAGTGTTGCTTCCATTTTTCGAGTTTGGGAGCAAGTCTCTGCAGTAGGTAGCACAGCTGAAAAGTGCAAGAGTGCATTGTCTCAGATTGAGACGCCCTTCGTGGTGTAGCAAGAGGGCAGTATATGCTGCGGGAGCAGGCTTTAGTCCTTGGTTGCCCTGTTTTTTTTATTCGAGGCCAGTTCGGGGCCTGTTTTGGAGGCGGAAGTTTTCCGCAAGCCTACTCAGGAAAAGACCCTATTTTTTGCTGTGCGACCACTGTTCTACAGGTCGGTGAAAAGTCACTGTAGAAATTGCATCGTATGCCTGTGCGTAGAGACATTGGGAGTTACAGAATCATCCTTGTTGCCCGTTGATGAAAAATCGTCACTAGGAAGTGACTGTGTGTTCAAATACCACTTTCGTCAGTTTTGCAGATTTGCCCTTGTGAGGCTGAAGCTGTGTTTTTTGCGGTGATAGAATTTTTTGCAGTGTTCTGTAATGGCTTCTGATTCTCTTTCACAGATTGTCACTGAAAAGCTTGACAAGAACAACTTCCAAGCATGGAAGTTTAGAATGAAGAATTTCCTTATGGGAAAAGGATATTGGGAATTCATTGTAGGAAATGAAGAAGAACCAATTCTTCCTGATGTTCCCAATCAACAGCAAATGCAGGCATTTTAAGGATGGCATGAGAGAGCCAGGAAAGTTATGTACTGGCTATCTATCAGCATTTCAGACTCTATGATTGTGCATATTCAGGATGCAATTACACCAAAGGAGGCATGGGATACTTTGTCAAAAATGTATAGCACAAATACGCAAGCGAGGAAAATGCAGCTCAAGCAAGAGTTGCACAATGTGCAAAGTGAAAGTATGAGCATCAATGACTACCACATGAAGGTGAAGAAGATTGCAGATGCACTTGCTTCCATTGGGTTGCCAGTGGAAGATGATGATTTAGTTTCTGTGACCTTGAATGGTATAGGAAAGGATTATGCACAGTTTCGAACATCGATTTCCGTTTGTGAAAGATTTCATGATTTTGAGGAGTTGATTGCTCTTCTAATTTCTGAGGAGCAGAGAAATGGTGGTGCATCTTCTTCAGGAGGAACTTCAAAAGAAGTTGTCTTCTACTCAAATGCTGGAAGAGGTAGAGACAGAAGTAGAGGAGGCCGATCTGGAGGCCGTGGTAGAAATTAGAATATGCAGCAAACTCAAGAAAACCAGTCCTATGGAGGAGGATGTGGTAACTCTAGAGGCAGGGGGAGCCAAAGAGGTCGTGGTGGATGGCAAAGAGGCCAAATGCAAACAACAATGTTGAATGCTACTTCTGTGGTAAAATGGATCATATGGCTAAAGACTGCTATAAAAAGCAGAATGACATCATGAATGGAAAATTGCAACAAGGGAATTATGCATCTTCTAGTAGACAGGGTGATGAAAAAAATGAGCATTTGTTTATGGTGCAGCACATGACCAATTCTGTAACAAGTGCAGAAGAAAGCAACGATGTGTGGTATGTTGACTCAGGTGCATCAAACCACATGACAGGTCATGCAGAATGGATGTAGGATGCAAGGAAAATGGAAAAACCAGGATTTGTGGAGACTGGTGATGATACTGCACATCCTACTGTGCAGATTGGAAAAATTCATTTGTCTATGCAGGATGGGAAAAAGAAATACCTGTCCGATGTATTTCATGTCCCGAATATCACCAAGAACCTGGTTTCTGTTGGTCAAATGGTTGAGCAGAGCTTGCAGATTAGATTTAATTCTCATGGATGCTTTGTTGAGGATATGAAAAATAAAGGTCGCTTGATAGCAAAAGGAAAGAAGACGGACAGAATGTTTACGTTGGATGCAGACATGCCTGAATTGAGTGCAGCAATATTTGCACATGGGACCGGTGTAGTTATATATATTGATATCTGGCATAAATGCATTGGTCATGTTAATGTACAACGACTTAAATCAATGCAAGCCCAAAATATTGTTGCAGGATTGTCTAAATTCAAGATTGCAGAAATGCATAAGGTATATAAAGCCTGTCAATTTGGAAAACATGCAAGGAAACCATTTCCTAGACATGTTCAAGAGAGTAAGAAGCCATTGGAATTAATCCACTCTGATGTGTGGACTACTAAAGCTGCATCTACTAGAGGCTTTCATTATTTTGTCACTTTTATTGATGACTATAGCAGAAAATTTTGGGTGTATTTTATGAAAAAGAAAAGTGAAGTTTTTGGGCCTCGTAAGTTTACAGTGAGCAGAGATGTTGTTTTTTATGAGATGAGTAGCTGGTATAAACCAGTAAATGTGATTGATAATGTAAATGCACAAAATGGTAATGCTACATAGAATTCACAACAATAATCACAAGATATTAGTGGACATGGAGCGTCCTCTAGCAGTGGTTCACATTCTTCGCCATGGACAGGCAGATTGAGATCAAAAGAATCTTCTCAAAGCAATGCAGATAGTGGTATGTAGGTATCATGAAAAGGAAAAGAGAAGGTAGATCAGCCCATGTTTGATGTGAATGCAGGTCACTCTTATGTGGATGGTGAATCCAGTGGCTTAGAACAGAGCATTGATATTGAGTTGGGTATTCCTTCTATTGTTACACCTGGAGTAAGGAAGACCAGGGATGTTTTGAGATCACTTGGGAGTGAACCTACTTTGCGCAAGTCTACAGAGCTAGGTATCTTGTGGATAGGCTGATATATGATGGATTTACAGCCATTCACTATGCCTATATGGCCAAAGTGATACAGGAACCAGAACCCACTTCTTTTGAGCAAGCCATGGGAAAAGAAAAATGGGAGAAAGCCATGGATGAAGAAATGGATGCCTTGGAAGCAAATGCTACATGGGAATTGGTACCTTTGCCTAAAGATAAGAATGCAATTAGTTGTAAGTGGGTTTATAAGGTGAAACACAATGCAGATGGTTCTGTGAATAGATACAAGGCAAGATTAGTAGTCAAGGGGTATGCACAAACATATGGCATTGATTATGAAGAAACATTCAGTCGAGTTGTAAGGATGGCAACCGTAAGAGCAGTCATTGCTATGGCTGCATCAAAGGGATGGTCTTTACATCAGATGGATGTAAAGAATGCCTTCTTGCATGGTGATTTGCAAGAAGAGGTCTATATGGAGTAGCCACCAAGTTATGTGCATGCTGTTCATCCTGAGTTTGTTTGCAGGTTGAAGAAAGCCTTGTATGGCTTGAAGCAAGCACCTAGAGCATGGTCTGACAAGATAGGACAGTATCTTGTCACTATTGGCTTTCAGATTTCCAAGGCAGATTTCTCACTTTATGTGAGAAAAACAGAGAAAGGTATTATGCTACTTGTTATTTATGTTGATGATTTGATTATGACAGGTGACAGTGATGAAGATATCCTTCATGTGAAAATGCTATTGAAGCTGAATTTTGAGATGAAGGATTTGGGAGAGCTGCGTTATTTCTTGGGCATTGAGGTGATTAGATCACCAAGTGGGATACGGCTCTTACAGAGGCAGTATGGATTGGACATGCTGTCCAAATATGGGATGACAGGCTGTAAGCCTATTTCAGTTCCTTTGGAGCAGAATGTGAAGCTGAGCACAGATGTAGGTGAGCTTCTGGAAAACCCTACTATGTACAGACGCATAGTAGGAAGTTTGATTTATATGACTATTACCAGGCCAGATTTGAGCTATGCTGTTGGATTGGTAAGTCAGTTTATGCAGGCTCCAAGGAAATTTCATTTGGATGCGGCTAGATGTATACTTAGGTATGTGAAGTCCACATTGCAGTATGGACTACTTTATGAGACTACAGTTCAGATACAGTTACATGGATACACTGATGCTGATTGGGCTGGTAGTATTTCTGATAGACGATCTACGAGTGGATATGTGTTCTCTTTTGGGAGTGCTGCAGTCACTTGGAGTTGCCTTGTCGAGCATAGAGGCTGAGTATAGGGGCACAACAATGGCTGCATGTGAGGTAGCTTGGTTGCACAAGCTACTTTATGATATGCATCTTACAGATGGGCCAGTTGTCATTTATTGTGACAACATGAGTAGTATACACTTGGCAAATAACCCAGTCTATCATGCTAGAAGAAAGCACATTGAGTTGCATTATCATTATGTGTAGGAGAGGGTTTTATTAGGTCTTATTGATCTTGTTTATGTCAGCACAGAGGATCAGGGAGCTGACATATTTATGAAGGCATTGGGCGCAGAGAAGCTGCGCAAGTTCAGAGACCTGCTTGGTGTGCAGGAATTGGGATTGAGCTCGAGGGGGAGTGTTGAGATATTGAGCTCCACTCGTGATGTACCAGGGTGACCGTTGTGTATTTATGTCACCGACTTGTTAGCTGCAGATGCGGTTGGTACACCGCCCATGAATAATAGCTAGATGACAGCTATCCTTATCTACTCTAGTTCGTGGCTCAGTTAGTATGTCACCTTAGTTAGTTGAGTTTGGTTTGAGACCCATATATAGGGTTCTTCTATTTCTTTGTACTAGAGTTCTTTTGGCTTACACAACTAAGAAGAGGAAAACTGTTTTCAGCCTCCACCCTTGTGTGTATTCTCCCATTGTGCAAGCAAGAAAGCTACAAGTGAGACTCCTTCCTTCTATCCCACAATCTTGATACATCTAACCACATGACTCCTCATGGAGAGTGGTTTGACACATTGGTGGAAGGTTCTCATGGATATGTTTGCACACGGGATGATACACAGCATGACATTATGCATACATGTATTGTTCCCTTGATGATGCATGGTGACTGGAAAAAGAGTCTCTATGATGTGTTACATGTACCCTCCATAACCAAAAACTTGCTTTCTATGGGATAAATGGTTGAACAGAATCTACAAGTTAGATTCAATAGAGATGGATGCTACATTGAAGAGTATGGTAAAGGATGCAAACTCATTGCTAAAGGCAAAAGAAATGGCAGGATGTTTACATTGGATACGAAAATTTTAACATTGAATGCTGCTATCTACTCACATGACAATGCTGCAATAAGGAACATTGAAATATGTCATAAAAGGATCGATCATGTAAATGTTAAAAAGTTGAAGAATATGCATCATAAGCAATTTGTACTTGGACTTCTTAAGTTCAAGAATGTGGAATTTGGACATGTATGTTAGTCTTGTCAATTTGGGAAGCAATCAAGGATTCCATTTATGAGGCATGTAAGCACTACTACTAGACCATTACAACTTGTACATTTTGATGTATGGGGACCCTCACAGAGTGCATCTCTTGGGGGATCACGTTACTATGTGCCATTCATAGATGACTATAGTAGGTACACATGGTTTGTATGTGCTGAAGCATGAGAGTGATGTCATGGATTCTTTTTAGGATTTTAAGAGACATGTGGAGAAAGAATTGGCTTGCTACATCTCATGCTTGAGATTTGATAGTGGAGGAGAATATATTTCTAAAGACTTTGATCACTTCTTGGCAATTCATGGGATTAAAAGGCAATTGATATGCAGGTACACACTGCAACAAAATGGTGTGGCAAAAATGAAAAACAAGGTGATCATGGAATCGGCAAGAGCCATGTTGAATGAGAAAATCCTACCAAATGCATATTGGGCAGAGGCTGTAATGATTGCAGTGTATGTCATGAATCGTACACCAACAATAGGTATACATGAGGTAACTCCTCATGAGAGGCTTTATGGGATAAAGCCTGAAATTAGCCATCTTAAGGTTTTTGGATGCTTGGCATATGTACATGTTCCAGATGAAAAGAGAAAGAAGCTTGATCCAAAGGTAGAAAATGCCATCTTTATTGGGTATGCACAAGATAGGAAAGTGTACAAATGTTACAATCCTTCTACTTATGAGACATTGGTCTCAAGAGATGTGGTATTTGATGAGCTGAAATCATGGCATGAGAAGAAGATCACTTTGATGAATGACGATGATGGTTGTCAAGAGACTTATGTACATGCATATGCAAATGAAAGTGCATAAATTTTTGGGCCTTCTAAAGATGCTACTACATCAGTTAGTCCTTGGACAAGTAGATTGAGGACTTTAGCATCTTTGTCCACTAACACGAGTATGTCAGTGAGCGGGAGAACTATGGATAAAGGCAAAGGAAAACGTAATGATGTTACAGGGCCACTCACTTGTGGTTATGATTCACATGGCACTGACAGCTTGGATAGTGAGTTTGGTATTCCATCAGACTCCTAGTGTGAGACATAGATATGTACCACCTCATGAGAGAGGAGAGTCTCATATTGCACCTCAATTGAGGAGATTAGAAAGAGTCAGGAAGCCTGTGGATAGGCTTACATACAGTGGTTATACAGTGAGGCACTATGCATATATGGCAAAAGTCACTAGCTTCAAGGAACCCACAAAGTTTTCTGAAGCTATCTTGGATGATCATTGGTGCAGAGCAATGGATGAGGAATATTTAGCATTGACTGAAAATGACACTTGGGATTTGGTTGATTTTTCCGAAGGAAAAATTTCTATTGGTTCCAAATAGGTATACAAAGTGAAATGCAAATCAAATGGTACATTGGGAAGATATAAGGCAAAACTTGTGGCAAAAGGGTATGCACAAAAATATGGTCTTGATTATGAGGAGACATTCAGCCCTCTTGCTAAAATGGCAACTATGAGGATAGTGATTGCTTTGGCAGCATCTAAAGGATGGAGTATGTATCAGATAGATGTGAAGAATGCTTTTCTCAATGGTGATTTGGTTGAGGAAGTATACATGGACTAGCCCAAGGGCTATGTACGTCCAAATTTTCCTACATATGTGTGTAGATTGAAGAAAGCATTATATGGGCTGAAGCAAGCACCTAGAGCTTGGAATGCTAAGATAAGTGCATGCTTATAGAAACTTGGTTTTACTATGGGCAAGGCTAATCATAGCCTATTCACAAAGAAGACAAGGGCTGGTTATGTGATATTAGTCATCTATGTGGATGACTTGATCATTATAGGTGATGATATAACAGGAATTGGAGAGATCAAGGAAATGTTACATGCTAAATTTCAGGTCAAAGATTTGGGTGAAATGAAATATTTTCTTGAGATTGAGGTTGTCTCTACACCTCATGGTACTTGGTTGTTACAGAAGCAATATACACAAGACATGTTGACCAAGTATGGTATGTTGGATTGCAAAGCATTGAGCACTCCATTGGAACACAATGTTAAGCTACTTGTAGATGTTGGCCATGAGATTGAGAATGTCACTATGTATAGACAAATGGTGGGTAGCTTGATTTATCTTACCATTACTAGACTGGATCTTAGCTATTCAGTTGGAATGATTTGCCAGTTCATGCAAAAGCCTATGAAGCTGCACTTGGATGCAATGAGGAGGATCTTGAGGTATGTGAAGGCTACATCAAATTATGGTCTATTCTATGAGCATGGTAAGCCTTTTGAGCTTATAGGATATACAGATACTGACTGGGCAAGAAGTACCTATGACAGGAGATCTACTAGTGGGTATGCATTTTCCCTTGGTAGTAGTATGGTTAGTTGGAGTAGTAAGAAACAACCTGTAGTTGCACTCTCTAGTACTGAGGCAGAGTATAGAGGTGCTGCATTAGCTGCATGTGAGGCAGCATGGCTCATGAAGCTTCTTGAGGATTTGGGCATGTAGGAAGTCAGGCCTGTCACACTCTATTGTGACAACATGAGTAGTGTGCTCCTAGCCAGCAATCTTGTTTATCATGTTAGGACTAAGCACATTGAGGTACATTATCACTTTATCATAGAAAAGGTGATTGCAGGTGATGTTGATTTGGTCCATGTGAGGACATAAGACTAGGTTGCAAATATCTTTACCAAGTCATTGGGTAAAGATAAGTTTGTGCATTTCAAAGAACTACTTGGAGTGAAGTACCCCACTTGAGCTCGAGGGGTAGTGTTGAGATTCAAGCTCATAGTCCCACTTTAGTGGAATAAGGTTAAGTCACACTGACTTAACCATGGTTAGATCTAGGTCATTTTGATATGTTGTGTGGATTGTATACAGTTGACTTTTTACACTGTGTTAATGGAATGAACTAAAGGGAGCATGCATGCTACCCTTCCTGCCTGTGCTTTTATCCCTCTTTCTCTTTGAACTCTAATACTTCTCTCTCTTCCCTCTCCCTCACAAACGCACGATCTCTTTCGCTCTTCGCAACAAAATGCCGTGCTTGGGTTTTAGTCGATTTTTTTTACTCTGAGTACCGTCACTATTTGCGATGCCGCTGATATGCGTCACAAGTGGCCGTTGCTATTCCCCTATATCCTTGTAGTGAACCTTCTCCTTTGTGCTTACATATGTGAGATCAATGTCACCTCCCAAGATCGCCTCTCTTGTGAAATGGTAATGAGCCTCAATGTCTTTCGTGTGTGTCTGCAAAAACCTACCAATGATATAGCCTTCATGAGAGCCATATTCCCTTGAATGTCCTAGTCACCTCATTGCTTAAAAAGTACTCTAGATTTTCTAAATTTTTCATATCAAATTATTGCTTGAGAAAACTCTTCACATACTCCACTTCTTGCATATTATTATCATCCACAACAATCAGATCTTCTATATACAAGAAAGTAATCACAACAATATGCTTATCACTCCAATGCCATAAAGTGATTGATTTACATTTCCAACATGAAAACCAATGGAGACCCAGACTTCACATGGCTAGCACTATGATGGGGTGGACTTAAAAACCTACATCATCGCATAGCTAAAGGACTTTGTGTGCAGAGTGAAGCAAACTGGAGATGGGTCTATCTCTCAAATGATGGGCACTGCATTTGTTGCCACGATTGCTATGGCTTATACCCTAACCCACCTTGGGCCACTCCTTGGTTCAAGCCCTTGTTTGACCTTCCTTGAGGAGTTTTGTTGACCTGGACGTTGCCCAATACTACTTGGTGTTCCCTGACCCACCTTAGCCCCTATTTTACCTTCCTTGAGGAGTTTTGTTGACCTGGCCCAACACTACTTGGTGTACCTTGCTTCTAGGCTTGGTCGTCACGCCACCATGTGATAGGAGCCAGACGCACTACCCGTAGAAGTCGCGGTAGTACAAGAGAGCGCCGCCCAGGCTTGGTCGTCATGCCACCATGTGATAGGAGCCAGACGCACCACCCGTAGAAGTCGCGGTAGTACAAGAGAGCGCCGCCCTACAGGAGCAAGTCTGCCGCCAGCAAATGATCAATGCTTAGGAGCAGCACCAGCACTTGGTTGCCAGTCAGACTGCTCAACCTGATGTTGTTGATTCTATTTGAGAGCAACTTGCACAGGTTCAAACAAAGGCCATGGTCTCATCAACCCTGGCATCTTAGAAAGGCTCCAGTAGGCGCACTAGGAGCAGATTTGAGAGGACCAAGATGATGCCACTCTCTCTATTGGAAGTGCATCTCTGCCATTGGAAAAGGGAAGATGCCAATTGAGGAGGATCTCATCTCCCTTAGCGACGATGATGATCAGCCAGCTCGAGCTTCCTTGCCTGATCTCTTTGATCAACCTACCAGTGGTTGCTGAGTTTTAGAGTAGTAGAATGTGGAGTTGCAGGATTAGGTTTGGGTGATAACCTGACCCTTCTCTAGCAATGGCATGTCTTCAGTGGAATGATCTACAGCCGGAGGTTTGGCAAGGTCCTCAATACCTTGAAAGCGTGGCAGTAGAATTGTTCTTCTTTAATGGTCCGCAGCCTTATTGTGGAGTCACATTGACTTATGGCTGTAGCACCCACATAATTCTAGGCATGGGCACTGGAGGCCAAATGATGAGGAGTGAGGAGGCCCATCTAGAAGAGTCAAGAGCCATATCTAGAGGTATGCCAGCTATTATCCCTTGATTGACAAAAATGTATAATTCATATATTCCAACATATTCTAGGGATCTATCAATAATAATGATGATGCTGTATTTTGACATTTACAATGAAATAAAATGAGTCTTCTATTTTAAATTATGTATTTGATCAACATGCTTTCTGTTTCTTTGGGCAATGAAGTAATGAATCGTTAGCATGTAGTTTTGTGATTCTGGTATTACTATCATGGTGTCCTAACTTTGATAAGTGTATCCGAACCTGATTACACTCATCTAATGGTGCAAACTTTTTCTTCAATATGGATATCCTCTCCTACATCTAGATCTTCTAGCTTTAAATTAGTATCTTTGATCTCATTCTTCCCTCCAAGTCTATAACTTTTGAATCATATGGAATCTCCTCTTCATATCTATACCTGAGATTGTACATCATCAATATCTTTGATACTCTCCTTGTTGGCCTCCATTTGTATTATAATGACACAGACCATTTTTTAAAAGTAAGAAAACTTTCAAAAAAGCATCAAAATCAACTCTATGGCATGGCATTGCATGGAGTATTCCAATAATATAGGGATGCAAAATGATTGAGGTCAAGGAGTGAGCAAGTAATTCTTCTGAATGCCAAAGGGGTCATGAAAGCTATAAGGGGAATCAAAATCTATTTATGTCAAATGGGAGCTTTCTATTCTACCCACATGTGATGTAGATAAACTTTCACACTTGAGTTGCCTAAGAATAATGGGAGGTCAAAGTTCACAGGTCCACAAGTCCACAAGTATATATAAGCTCACTAGTCCACACAAGAAGTCAATATCTTTGAAAATTATTGAAGAAGTCTTTGGTTTCTTTCTTTGATATTAAAGGGCCTTAAAAGTTACCACAAGAGTCTGAGGGAATACCTTGGGTTTTATCTTGACCTTAAAAACAAGCTTACCTTGATTCAAACCCTATGGCATGCAAGGAGGCAATTCGGACCATATGGCATGCAAGGAGACAATCCAAGTCTATTGGATGGCCTCCTTACATACCATGGGCTCCAATGTCTACTATCATCTTGTAGGTGAGCATCGTCGTATTGTGTCATATTACCCAATATTACTAGTCTTGTGGGGAGTTGCTAGATTGCCTCCTTACAACCATAGTGTCCAAGGTTTACTATCATTTTGCAGGTGAGCATTGTTGTATTGTGGCATATTACCCAATATCATTAGTCTTGTGGGCAGCCCACATGAACATCCAACAATTAACAAACTCATCCATAACATGCTACATGCTCAAGTATGCAACGAAGGCTGAGCCAATAAGAAAACTAAACATTTAGAAAAAAGATGCCAAGAGATGCTCTACAAGACTACACCTCATGGATGTGTACTTTGCTTGACCATCTAGCTTGGAGGACCTAACTTTCTATGACTATCGCAAAAGCTATAGCATGACCAGAGCCATAGTTGGATTTGAACTTGAGACAACTGTACATGGCCTATCTTTCTACAATTAGTACAAAAATTACAACATGACCAAAGCCACATTTGGATTTGAACTCTATGGGATGCTTATGGAAGCATCATCCAAGAACACAAAGGATTGGTATGATTCACTAACTTCCATCCAAGACACCAAACTAAAGGTTTCTTCTTCAACACATTACTACAATGAGTAACATTCATATCTAAGAGTGAACTAGCAACAAAAAAATAGCACAAACATGCTACATGAAGTTTCAACTCTACAGTCTTGTGTTGAATAAGAAAAACCTCAAAATGTACATCATCAAATATATGCAAAGAAATTTACTAGACAGGATGAGGAATATGAAGATCCCAAAAAGCTCATTCGTTAAAGACAATCCAGTAACATTCATAGTGTCTGTAACCTCAACCAAGCACCAGAATAGTGTTATATCAACACAAACCCGGATGTTGCGACGCACAAAAGATTTTAGAATAACATCTGGCAGTACTTCAATGATAGAACAATAAGCAATATACAACCAACTCATCAATGCAATGTTCGATCTACAATTGTCAGTGGTACATAAGGTAGTGAAAAAGATTCCTCATATGCTATTACAATCACAATCTCATTGTCAAGAGTAAGAGTGTGTTACTAACAACAAGCACAAGAGTAGCTATAGCTAGACTATGCAGCCTCTCTACTGCAATTCACTACTAATTTAAGATACCAATGCATGCATGACAACATCCACTATCATTATGATAGATAGATGAGTACTTTATTGCAATAATAGAAGCCAAAACAGTCATCATTGATGAGATTTCCATCTTGACACTAACAATATTTGACATAATAGTGTGCCAAATAGTTGGTGTCTACTAAGGCAATTTGCTCAATCCATTCAATAAAAAGCTTGTTCATATTATTTTGAAACTTTTCATAGTTGTCATCAATTTGAACCAAGCTAAGTTACGACAACATTAGGTGCAATATATTTATCTTGAAGTGATATATTGCAATTGTATAAAAGAGTAATAAGTTTCTTGTTGGGATTATATGATTCTTGTATTCAATAATATATTCAAGAGTTCTTGTTCCAATATTTGTTTCTTCCATTTGTCTTCTCTTGTTCCAAGATTTCTTTCTTCCATTTGTCTTCTCTTTTCCTTGATCCCTAGTAGATTTAGTCTTAGACCTTTCCAACCATTGACAATGGCGTGAGTAAGGAAGGGCTTCTTGTAGTGATGAGGAACTAGATGAGGATAGGATTCTTGTGACACCATGCCCTTTATGATTGTGGTTGCTTCCTCCAACTTGGAGATCTCCATTACTTTTGCCAATCAACCCTCAGACACATTAAACTTAGCTAGCCAATACTTCTTTTCTCCTTGATAACCTTGATGGTAATTCCTTTTATCCCTCCTTTCTGTCGTTTGATGGTGCCCAAGGTTTGCTTTCCCAACTTCAAAGGATCAATGTCCTAGGATCTAGATGCCATAATTTAGTAGTTCAAGGTGGCTTATGATATCAATTTTCCCAACCAAAATAATCAAATCCATCAGGAGGTAGTGCTTGAATCATGCATGCAAAACAAGGCAACCGACTTGTGGCGAAGGCTCATGTTGACTGAGTAAAATGTAACTGACTAATGTATCCAATCTAATGTATTTAGAATGATGTGCAATGCAATACAATATTCATTAGCAATCTATTCTCAACTCTATGTTATGTACTATTTTTGTTCTTCTTATGCAATGAACTGATGTATCTTAAGTACATATTCTTCTGTGCCAAGTTTGAGTATCATGGATTTCTATATACTTTATGAATATCTAATCCCAAATACAATTATGAACACAAATAGACTAGAGAAATAGAGGATTCAAATATGAATGAGAACTTCCACTACAGCATAGTTAGCTAAATGCAAAAAGAAAGAGTATTTTTAGTCAATAACTTCAAGTTTCTTTAGTGGCATATGCAAGCACACGATAATTGCATGCATGCGCGCGTGCGCGCGCGCGCGCACCCACACACACACACACACACACACACACACACACACACACACACACACACACACACACACACACACACACACACACACACACACACACACACACACACACACACACACACACACACACACACACACACACACACACACACACATGTAACAATTAAGTATAAGTTTACTTTAAAGACTCTTAAAACTACTACAAATGCAAAAAAAAAGAGAAAGACATCTCTTGATATTCCAAGAGAAACCTTGAGGAGTTTCTTGCTAAGTAAATGGTTCCTCAACCTCCTTTTGATGTACATACAAAGATAGAGAAAGAGAAACAATGAGAAGACAAAGAAGAGGAAAAAGAAACAACAATGACAATTTAAGACTATGGAAGAAGAGTAAGAATAAAAACATTAAAACTTTTAAAATAAACGATAAAAAAGTAAAATCCAAAAGAAATTAAAGATGAAAGGAAAGGAAGAGAGAGAAAAGACAAGTGTCACTAGATTTTAAGTCTTAAAGTTACACAAAAATGAACAATTAATTAGGTAAGATTCTTCTCTTTTTTCCATCTAGTTAGGATGTCATTAATAAGTAAACAAAATCTTACATGACGAAATGACCTCACTACCCTATCTTGTATTGCTTCTATTCATGCAGTTATCTAGATATTTTTTGTTAAAAGAGATTCATGCAAGTATTTTTGTTAAAAGGGATTCATGCATATATTTTTTTGTACATGCAGATATTGTACAAGGTTTAGGTGAAGCAGATCGACTATTTTGATGTGGCGAGTGATTCCTTTATGCTAGATGATATAGATATGCTAGAAGTCGATGGTTCAAAAATCCTTTGCTTTATTGGTCCTATGTGTTCATTTGGATCTCCATGCCACAAGTAAAACTTTTCTCTCTTAGTTGACTATTGTCTTACTTTGGGATGAATTGGCTAACTTTCCTTTCCAATTACAGGTACTTTGTCACACAATAGACTTTATGCCTAGTGTTCAAGTATCGTAGATGGAGGATGATCAAGGGTGAATGGTTGTGCGTTGATCAATCATGTGCGAAAGTGCAGTTGTGGATGTTACTATCATTTGTGAGGGCTGTGAGCCCCAAGTATTGCAAATGGAGGACAATTGGCCCTTGAGTATAATGCGCCAGTAAATTACAATGTTAATGCAAAATCCACATGTTAGCTTCTATTTTAAACTAGATGGTAGGAAAATTCGAAGCCGAAGCTGAGGATACTATTACCAGTGGAAAGTGGGTGGCTCCACATATTTTAGAAATTGTAGAGTCTCCCTAAAAATCCCAACACCACAAGTTGTAATATCCAACATCTATAAATTTTTGGATTTTTTTGGCCAATATAATATTGTCGCTTGCAAACTTGTAATATTTAAAAATTATGGTATTTATGCAAAATCATACACTTGTTATACACTTTTCACATCAACACATTTATATATGCATGTAAACTTTACAAAGACGTAAGTAAAGCCATAACTAAATATCATATGCGAGCAACCCTTAATGGTTTAAAACTTAAGGTTTTTAAGGTAGAACTAGTTTAGTTCTTATTTCATTGTTTCATTTCACACTTTCTCTATTCATCTCTTTATATCCACCACATCTCTCCTACCTACTACGATGGATGCTTGCGCACACTTTGATGAGTGAATCCACAAGACTATCTTTGCCAGCCAAGGTGACAAGATATTTTAGGTTTTCTCTTAGAACTTCAACCTTGAAAGTGTGCTCTCATCGCTGATTTTCCCCCTTCAAGTTTTGGAAGATTTTGTGAGCACCATTGCTACCTGCACATACTCCATTAAGGGATCCGACATGAATTGGATGCCTCTCGAATAGCTCATGGTATTTCAAACATGGAAGAATCACCAAAAAGTGGTGAATAGGTGTCTCTAGTCCATGTGGATCCTTTGCATAGAGTATGCACTATTCCCATGGGCAGTGCACCAGGCAGGTACAACACCTTTGGATCTTGTGAAGTGTGATTGTGCATTGGAAATTTACCTCATGCATTTGATACGCACCTAAAGGAGGAGAGCGATGAAGATATAACTCCGCAAGTTGTTGCTATCACATACACAGAAGAAGAACCAATTGAAGAGCTCATAAATGTTGAAGAGGAACATTGGGTGTGGCAAAGCAAGGGTTGGCTCTCATGGTGCCATCTTCTTTAGAATAGCCACGAGTCGACAAACCCAACCTTTCCTCCTTGATGCGCCTTGAAGTAGATGGTGTACAATACTTGCTTCTATCAAATATGCTACAATACTTGGAAATGAAGGAAGAAGAGTTGTTTTCTATCCTAGTCAGGGATTCAATGGAAGACCTGATCGATTATGATTACATTGATATGCCAATGATGGCAGAGATTGGAAGATATGATGGCACAAGCTTAGATACAGTGAGTGCCATCATAGCAGCACAAGAGCATATTACCTAATTTAAGAAGATTACCTTGTGCCGGATGTTGAATTTGAAGCACTACAACATGATCTGTTCGGACCAAGGCCCCAACTTCCTACCAAGGAGTTTGTAGATCCCTCTGTCCAAAGAGGTGCCTTACTAACACATGAGGAAATGAAGATACAAGATGATGTGGAGAAGGTGAGATTTCTAACTACCATATATTTTTATGTGACAAAACGTGATAATAGGATCCGTTGGGTCCCCCGGAGTCCAGTAGTGAAATCTTGGTAAAAAATGATGCCTGTAGCTACCCTGTCCAAAGTCTGGTGTCTGGGGCCACTTTCTGGGCCTCTGATGTCTGGGGCCACTTTCTAGCCCCTAGAAACTGGCCCCAGACACCAGAGTTTGGACATGGCAGCTACATGTATCATTTTTTGCCAAGATTTCATCAGTGGACTCCAAGGGATCCAACGTACCCTACAGTCAAGTTTTGTCACTTTTTGATAACTCTAGGTTAGTCGTTAAATATATTATTTGATTTGACTTTGTCATTCAGAACATACTTTATATAGATGAGTTTGCATCAAGGCAAGGAGGAGCTCGGCATGCGGATCAACGGAAGGATTTATCTCTGAAGGAATACATTGGCAACCTTGTTGCAGACTTGGTGGTCTTCCATAAGAAGTGCTCACCACGAGGGCAAGAAATAATCATGAAAATTTGAGCTTTGACCAAGTTTGGACCTTTTCAAGCGATACATGTGACATCTAGCCTTGAGAAGGTGCTAATCAAGCAGTCAAAGCTTCTTTATTTGTTTGACTGCTAATACATGCGTAGTACAACACTTGCGATTGTGCATAAGCAATAACGTAACTCATATCCGTACGTATTACTATTTACGATGCATTCATACAATAAACAAAAATTAAGAGTCGTGCATTTTAAGAAACAAAACAAAAATCACTACAGATCACATCTACAAGATCCGCCCTTTGCAACTTAGAAATTGAAGCACGAGAAGGAAACTATTGTTGCTAAGAACAAAAAACATCCTGAAGAGACACAAGCCTCCTATGCACATCAAAATGCAAAGCAGAATCTGAAGCCCTTTTATCATCCACACCAACTGTAGGTACACGGGAAGATTGAGGTTTCATATAAAACCCCTTACAATATTGCTCAAATTGTGGGAGAAAGGCTGGACAACAAAAAATTTGCTTTATGGAAGTTCCGTATGAAGAATTTTTTGGTTGGCAGAGGTTATTGCAACTTATGTGCACATGAAAGGAATCCGACAAATGATTAAAAAAAGGGCTCATAAGCTATGGATTGAGAGAGCATGCAAGGCGTTACATTGGTTTTCCTTATGTATATCAGATGCTATGGTTATACAGATTACTGAATGCAGTTCTCCAAAGGATGCATGGGACATACTCATGAAGAAATATGGAAATGTAACACATGCAAGAAAGATTCAGCTAAAGCAATAGTTCAATAACATGTCTAGGAATGGCAAAAGTGTTCAAGCCTACACTACAGAGATCAAGAACATAGCGGATTAGCTTGCCACCATTGGATCTTCAATGTCTGAGGATGATATGATTGGGATGAGCTGATTGCTTTGCTGCTACATGAGGAAGTTAAGCTTGGGCTAAATATAGGTTCTAGTACGTCTCAAAGCAGAGACATTGTTCTTTACTCTAGCCAACGTAGCAGAGGCGGTAGAGGTTGTGGCTCTTTTCAAGGTCGAGGAGACACTCCAAACACTTATGGATAACATCAGCAAAATGGTTGGCATGGCACAAATACATAGGGTCAGCGTGGATCCGACAACTTTAGAGGCAAGGGAAGATCACCCCATGCTAGAGGTGGTGGATCTGGTTCATGGCAGTCAAATGAAGTCAAACAAAGATAAGGAGTTTCATTACTGCGGAAGATATGGACACATTGCAAAGGATTGTTACAAGAAGCACGGAGATATGAAGGCAAAGGGCAAACAACATGGGCACTATACATCTTCTAGGGGTGCTCATGATGAGCAGGTTGACAGATTGTTTGCCATGCAGCATGTGTTTAAGAATGCATTTAGGCAGAACAGAGATGAGAGATGGTACATTGATTTAGGGGCTTCAAATCACATGACACCCCATGGAGAATGGTTTGATGAGATGGTTGCAGGTTCACATGGTTATGTGTGTACTATGGATGACACCCAACATGACATTCAGCACATAGGAATTGTTTCGTTGTTGATGCCTGATGGAAAGAAAAAGAGCCTGCATGATTTACTACATGTACCTACAATAACCAAGAATCTTTTGTCAGATGGACAAATGGTAGAACAAAATCTGCAGGTGAGATTTAATAGAGATGGTTTTTTTATTGAAGAATATGGTAATGACTGCAAATTGATTGCTAGAGGCCAAAGAGATAGCAAAATGTTTACTCTTGATGCGTCAATTCCAGAATTGAAAGCAGCCATGTTTGCACATGATGATGATGCTATACGAGATGTTGAGATATGGCATAAGCGGATTGGCTATGTGAATGTACAAAAGTTGAAATCTATGCAGTAGAAGGAGATTGTGCTTGGACAAGTATCATGACTTTGGACATGTATGTGATCCATGTCAGTTTGGAAAGTAAGCACGGTTTCCATTTATGAGACATGTACGGAATAGCTCATGACCCTTGCAGTTGGTACATTCAGGTGTATGGGGTCCGTCTCATAATGCTTTGTTTGGTGGTGCTCGTTACTATGTATCCTTCATTGATGGTTTCAGCACAGGTACACCTAGCTTTACATACTCAAACATACGGATGATATGTTTGATGCATTCAAGGACTTCAAGAAGTATGTTGAAAATGAGTTGAGCTGTAAAATTTCATGTCTCAGATCAGATGGAGGTGGAGAATATGTCTCTAATTACTTTGACAAGTACCTTGCTAAACATAGGATCAGAAGACAGTTAACTTGCAACTATACACCAGAGCAAAATGGTGTAGCAAAAAGGAAAAATAGGGTACTGATGGAATTAGCAAGAGCTATGCTAAATGAGAAGAGTTTACCAAATGGTTATTGGACTGAAGTAGTAGTGACTGCTATCTATGTGCTGAATAGAGCCCCTACATTAGGGATTCATGATGTAACTCCATATGAGAATTTGTATGGTCATAAGCCGCCTGACATTTCACACTTGAAGGTATTTGGTAGCATTGCATATGTGCATGATTTTGATGAAAAGAGGAAGAAATTGGATCCTAAAGATATCAAGAGTGTGTTCCTTGGTTATGCACAAGACCGCAAAGCTTACAAGTGTTATGTACCATCTACACATGAGACATTGATTAGCAGAGATGTTGTTTTTTATAAGTTGGTATCATGGTATGGTAATCCTGTTGCAGTGGATACTTATGTATCAACTGTCACTAGTAATGCTGAAAATACACATACAATGAGTACATTTATGAGTGGTCCTACAGGTGATGGGTCACCTACAATAAGTCCTTGGTCAAGATGCTTACGGAGTCATACTCCTACATCCATTGACACAAATATGTCAGTGAGGGGAAGATTGGATAAGGGAAAATAAAAGATGCTTGAGGACGCGACAAGTCCACCTACAACAGGTTATGAGTCATCTAACAGCGATAGTTTGGATAGTCAGTTGGGCATTCCGTCTGCTATGACGCCTGGAGCAAGGCAGAGTCGTTATGTACTGCCTCATGACAGGCAAGCTCAGAGTGAGCCATAGTTACGGAGATCTAAGAGAGTTAGAAAACCAGTTGACAAGTTTACATACATTGGTTATTCAGCCTGTCATTATGCATATATGGTTAGTTTGAAAGAACCTACAAAGTTTGATGATGCAATTACAGATGATAACTGGTGTGCTGCCATGGATGAGGAGTATGTAGCCCTGGCTAAAAATGAGACATGGGAATTGGTTGAGTTGCCTAAAGGCAAAATCCTCATTGGCTACAAATGGGTGTACAAGGTTAAGTGCAAGTCAAATGGTTTGTTAGAATGCTATAAGGCCAGGTTGGTTGCAAAAGGGTATGCATAGTAACATGGCCTTGACTATGAGGAGACTTTTAGTCCGGTGGCTAAAATGGCAACAGTCAGAACTGTCATTGCTTTGGCAGCATGCAAAGACTGGAAATTATGGAAAATGGATGCCAAGAATGCTTTCTTGAACGGTGATTTGGTTGAGGAAGTATATATGGAGCAGCCTAAAGGCTATGTTCACCCGGACTTTCCTACACATGTATGTAAGCTGAAAAATGCTTTATATGGACTGAAACATGCACCTAGAGCATGGAATGCTTGGATTAGTAGTTATTTATAGTAACATGGATTAAGATTGGGTGATGCAAATCACAGTTTGTTCACGAAGAAGACAGATCATGGTTATGTGTTTCTAGACTTGGTTTATGTAGATAATCTTATCATCACTAGAGATGATGAAGAGCGCATTGCTGAGATTAAATCATGTTTAGAAGCTAAATTCAAAGTCAAAGACCTTGGTGAACTAAAGTATTTTCTTGGAATTGAGGTAGTTTTTACGCCTCAAGGTATATGGCTGCTACAAAAGTAGTATGCTCATGACATGTTACAGAAGTATGGTATGGCTGAATGCAAGCCTATGGAGACACCTCTTGATCAAAATGTCAAGTTGCAAATTGATGTTGGGAATGACATAGAGAATGTGACCATGTATCGACACATGGTGGGCAACTTGATATACTTGACTATTACCCATCTCGACTTATGTTATGTAGGGGGGATAATTAGTAAGCTCATGCAAAAGCCTTGCAAACCACAGTTAGATGCAATCAGGAGGATCATGAGATATGTAAAGGGTACTACAAGTTATGGGTTATTTTATGCATATGGAAAATCCCTTCACTTAACAGGGTTTACTGATGCTGATTGGGTTGGTTGTACCTATGATAGGAGGTCAACCAGTGGTTATGCATTTGGATTGGGCAGCAATATGATCAGTTGGCAGTGTAAGAAACAGCCTACTATTGTATTGTCTAGTACAAAAGCTAAGTACATAGGAGCTACCTTAGCGGCTTGCGAAGTAGTTTGGTTGCTAAAAGACTTGGGAATACAGTTGAAAAGTAGAGTGAGATTACATTGTGATAACCTCAGTAGTGTTATGTTGGCTAGAAATCTTGTCTACTATGCTAGGTCCAAACATATTGACATTCACTACCATTTCATGTGAAGACTGAAGACCAAGTAGCAGACATATTTACCAAGTCTCTTGGTAAAGAAAATTTCATATACTTCAGACAGCTACTTGGAGTATATCAAATGGTTTGGGCTTGAGGGGGAGTGTTAGAATATCAAGCTCATGTTACTTTTCAATCAATCTTTCTTTATGTGTGTGTACACATGTGTGACATTCAATAAGTTGGTGTAGCCAATGACTTAACCAGAGTTAGTCTTGGTTAGTCATACCTATGTGTGTAAGTCTCTTTCAGTTAGTATGATGGAAGAATAATGGAAGAAGAACAACAATGAGATGAGGCTCATCTTCCACTCCACTCTGTCTTTCTCCCTCTCTTCCAACTCTTTGCAACTGTTTATAGGGCCTCCATAGCTGCAGCAGTCCACCTTTTTGCTGGTGGGCCACCCGCACTTACGCCCAAAATCTTCCCATCCCTTTCAGCTCCAAGTCTTGCATGACTTCCTGAACAACCTTATGAAAATAACTTTTCAGGATGAGAAGCTCATATCCTCGTTGGATTCTCCTTATCTCCCAAAGGGCGATAGTGCCCGGTTTTCATCTCCTGTTCTTCTGTGGTGGTCCTTGTGCTCTATGGAGAGCAGCTGCTATTGCACTAGAGGAGGGTCCACCTTGTGGTGGGGCCTTGGCGTGAGGTCTTTCCAGGGCTGCTTGTTTGGTGCATGCCATGTAAGATCGAGGAGGGCAAGATAGAGAAGAGACATAGGTTGGGGGTGTGAGAATGGAGGAAGTAAAGAAAGCAAGTTGTAAAAATGAGAAGAATAATAAACTTTTAACCCATTTAAATACCAAAAATTGGTTAATGCAACTTCATATGCACTGTCCATCTTGTGATTGTAAATCCATAACTTTTAATTGGAATGCAACAAAATTTCACATGCGCACTAGTCAGGTGGCCAAGAACTCAAATTATTATTATTATTTTTAAATTCTTGCAAACCCTTGGTCCGAAGTCTGGTGTCTAGAGCCACTTTCCTGAGTGTGCGTGTGAAGTTTTGTCGCATTCCGATACAAGTTAATATTTTAAAAATGATCCCACATCAAAATCATGGATGGATTGATAATTGAGAAATCAACATCACGACTACTGGCCCTTAGAAACTTTGCACCACATAGACTATACAAAGGCATCAGGAGTAAAGTCTACAACAAGAAATTGTAAAATTTTGCATGTTTTTCCTATTGAAATTGATAGTGAGAACAAAAATTGTAAGAATTGAAAATACAACAAAGATGCATAGTCAAAGTTGAGAGCAAAGGATAAGAGTAAAATTTTAATTCATATTTTAAGGGCGCATACAATAATTTTGCATTGTCATATGTCCATTGCACGAGGATAACACTATGCCAAAAAAGATAACATTACAAACTGTGTTCATTCCATTGGAATGAATGTATCCTTCACTGCTTGAAGATTTCTTACAAGTTGGAAATCTTTGGGAGTTACAGTGATGCGCTTCGCATGTATTGCACAACGCTGAGCATCAGTCATCAAGTCAACTAAAAATGCCTCTATACCACACTATAGAGCATGAATACATTCTTTTGTAAAGCGATCAGGTCTATCCTGACCTTGTGCCAAAAACCACCTCCTGCTTTTTGTGCAGTAAAGGTCTTGCACAATCTCGCGAACAAGTCTCAATAAGCTCGCCTTTAGAATGATGAGATCAAAAGAGTGTTAATACCTCATAATTTCTCTCAAGGCCATTGTACCTGGCTTCCACTTGCGTTTCTTGTGGGGATGCTAAGGAGGACCCTTGTAAGGGCGGCTTGAGGAAGTTGGGTTAGGTTGAGAAGGGGGTGCATCTAAACTACTAAATTCTCCAAGGGGATGAACACGATACGGGGCTCTGTGAGTGGAAGCTTATTTGCAACTACCTTAGACCTAGGTATCTTTCCTGCACAAGAGATGTGACAACTCAATGAATAAGATAGAAAGTGAAACCCTCTTTTATATAATCCTAAATTGTAAGACTCATTCACAAAGATGCACACTCTCTCTTTCTTTTAAATTATGAATTATTGTAACAAACCGCCTTGACAAAACAAAAATATACACACAAAAAATTTAAGAAATCTCCCATGGCAATTTTCCTCATTGTATACACGAGCAAAATCGTTGATCCTTGAATGACCCCCCTCCCCCCCCCCCCCCCCCCCCCACTAGCCAAAAGACTTAAGCCTTAAAAGTATCGAATCGGTGGGGACACGTGAACACGTACATGCACATTTCATAAAAAAAGATATAATTTACGCTTGTGAACTCACACTTGATGCACAGTTGTGCATTTACTTAAAAGCATGCGAACACGTGCAAAAAGAATAGTTTTTGCAAACACGGGCTAGTTATTTTCAATAGAGTATGTGCATTATTTCTTATCATGAAAACTCCACCTTAGTCGTTGACAAAACACATAAGAAATTATGCATGCATGAAAAGGAAAAATGGAAAGAAAAGAAAAACTATCTAGCTAGTCTAATTCCAACTAAAAGCCAAAGAGTAGTTAACTAAAAGAGAGAAAGAGTTCAATTGTAAGTAGGGCTTTACAAGAGAATGACACATGGTGAGAGAGAGATAAGCAATGATTAGAAAGAGTGAGTACTTTTCCTCCCATCTCTTGCCACATAAGTACTCATTCTCCTATTTTTTCAACTATTTAGAAATATCCTAGTACTTTTTAACCTCTACAAGACATCTCATTTCTCGTATCCTAAATTTTCATGAAAAATTCAAAAACAAGATTCTTTTTTATTGATGGAAATTTCCTAAGTTGTCACATCAATACTCCTACTCTAATTTAGCCAATTTTCATTTTAAAAAATCTTGGGATATTTTTAGTCACTTCCAATCTCATCAGGATACCTCATACCCTCTTTCTAATTTTCTCTTAAAATCATAAAACGAAATTTTTCTAAAAAATCTCAAACTACCACCTCACTAGAAAATATCCTACACATGGCATTTTCATGTTAAAAAGAATTTAGGAAATTTTAACAAGCTAACACCTAGTTAATCAACCCATCACCCATCATTTTCATGGTACCACCATGTGACACCTTAGATATCGCTTATGCAGGCACCATCCCACACCCCCCCTCCTCCTCTCCTATAAATAAGACCCCTCCCCTCCATTGTAAGAGCGTGAGTATGGAGCTAAATAGACTCTAATGTGAAGAAGGGCGATCAAAGAGGCGATGACGACACCCTTATGCTACCAAAATCTTCTCTTAATTTTCTTGTTTCTCTAAAATTCAAAAATATCCTCATCATGCCGCCAAGAAGACGAGGTATGGCATCACCCCCAAATGTGGCTACGCCACCAACATCGTCACTTAATGCGGAGCCGAATAATCCTAGCCAAAACTAGGTTTTAAAATAAATTAAGAGAATTTTATTTTATTTTAGAAAAATGATAAAAGTCATTTTATTCTTAAAAGAATGAATTGAAAAAGCTCAATAAAATAATTTTTAATGTTAGCATTTTGGTGATATTTTTCTTTATCGAATAATAATTCTTTTTAGAAAGAAAGAATTAGTGATAATTATAGGTAAAGTTGGATTAGGTTCTAATCATTGAAAATAATTAGAAAATTAGTTGTATATATACATGGGATAATAAAGTCAAAAAAATAAATAAATAAACAAGTATACTTGAAATTTTTCTAAATTGGAATGTTATGCTAACTATTATGCTCTAAGAAATTTCACATAAAATATTAAGTAAAAAATCCTTGTTAGCATCATATCTAGTTTAACGCTTGCCAAAGTAATCTATTAGAAAACTAACATATATAGAATATTAGAATTATTTCCATGATTGAAGCTAACCATGAATTTTAGTATCACACTTATAAGAATGATATTAGTGAAATCCTTAGAAATATTAAATATTAACTAAGGATAAATTAGTTAAGTCTATCTCTAAGAGTTAAGTATAGTTCATTGAAAATTGAGTTATTCTCTTGACTAAAAATTAACAGTTTCAATGAGCGTTTAAACATATAGGACTTATTTCTATGATAATGATAATTGTTAATAGAATCAAAGACTCCTTTAAATAAGAATAATGTCTATCAATTTGGCCATGAAAAAACTTTTGTAATCATATATTATCCTAGACGGCATACAAAATATAGATGCATTGGGTAGGGCAGTGCACACAATAGTAGGGAGGGAAAGGTTGGCTAGCAGGAGCAATGATGTATCAAGCAAGCTAAGGGTGTGGCATATGAGTGTAAAGGTAGGTGGGAAAGTGATGGTCGCATGCATGATAGGCTGAAGTGGCATGGAAGACAACTAGTGGCAACAACGGCCAGGCAAAGAATCAACAGTTGCTAGGTGAAAAGGTTGTAGTGGCTAGGAAAAAAATCAAGAGTGGCTTGGTAAATAGACAATAACTTGATGGACAAGAATAATGTCTTGGTCTAGCATATATATATATATATATAATGGAATTAAATGATGTATTAATGTCTATAAGTGGCCAAAATTATAAGTGAGATCAAAAGTTACAACCTTCTATAGAATTATACTAGTGCCTTGAAATAAGCAATATATCACAATAGACAACTAAATCTAAATGTTGACAATAGAGAAACCTACTTGGTAGTGTTATAAGTGATGAAATGATTCAGAAAAGGAAATGCAAGAAGATATTGATGGATTGGTTAAAGGTTGAAAATAGAATGTTATTCTTGGTGATGTTATTCCCATTGGAACACGTAGTCAAGTCTCAAGAAATTTCACATTAGTTGTTGTCATATCACTTCAATCTCATCCTAAGTAGAGAAGAATATGGATATCATGGCTCTATCTCAAGGAGTTTCAAGATTTATAACTAGATTTATATTGTTTTCCTTTATGTAAGATATGGCAGATGACATTGCGAGACTATTACTGTGCTAGCAAACCATCATTTTTTCATAATAAGGCAATGTTTTTCACAAAAACTAATGTTTTGAGTAAGTGATATAATAATTTTTAGCTTTAGGGATATCTCCATAATTTTTTTAATTATTACCATTTTTTCTATTTATCTACTATTTTTATCCATTTCATGCCATAGGAACACATTACTCCATTATATTTAACAACTACACATTATGCTCAAAAAATCGAGATGCATGAAACCCACATGTTATGTGATGGATGCTCCAAGGGTGTTGATCCATTTTTTAGCTAGGAACACACTTGAATGCACTACAATTCTCTAACCATCCACTCTAGCATTCATTCTTCATAGACAATACATCTCTCACACTCAATTGTCCAAACCCCTCTCACACGTGAATGCGCACTTATGGCTATGGAGGAGAGGAAAAATAAATATTACCTTGAGGAGAGAGAAATATTAAATTAATAAAAATAAATAAATCTTCCATTTCAATTATCATAAGCGATATCAATGCAAAGCACTTAATAAGTAGGTTCTATTTTCCATGTCCATTGCCCACAAAGTGAAGAAGATGGAGAGTAGTGATCACAAGAGCATCAATATGATGGCATGCATTTGTTGCCCCCTTTTCTCATGTTTCTTGATTAAACTTACCAAAAACCACATATCATTTCCTTCTAATCCATGCCCCCTTAAAATTGGTCCACATCCCTTCAAATTTTAGCCAAATTTGGGCCTATTTGGTTGCCCACATTGGCTTTCCATACATGATATTAGGTTTTTCAATATGAAATTGCACCTCAAACATGTAGAATTAATTATAAACTTGACTTTGCACTACAATTTTCCTTTAGCTTTAAAATGGCCCATGTCTTGCGCCTTGGTCACCTTGCAAAATGGACCACATTTAAGCCTTGATTCTTCATTTTCCACTTCAACTGGCTTGCAGATCCACCCAAGACACTTAGAAGTCCCACAAAATGCACCTTTTAAATGCTCCCCTCATTGACAAGCATGGGATAAGGTGACCCAACCCATTCAATCTATCAATATAATCTACCAAAACAAAACACCAAGTGAAAGTACACTAAAAAGAAAATATACAATTAAAATTCAAAGATAAGGATATTTATAAATAGGTCTTGAATGCACATGATGTAGAGGATATACATATAGTAACTTCCCTGAGTATAAACTACACAAAGCATCCAACTCTCAACCGCATGAACAAGGATTTGATAGCCAAGACTGAGACCAAAAGCAAGAGGTCCCCCAAAAATATCATATTAGAGAATTTGAGGATCTCCCAAGTTCCACTTTACACAAAAGATCAAACACTCAACCGCATGAACAAGGATTTGATAACCAAGACTCAGACCAAAAACAAGAGGTCCCCCAAAAATATCATATTAGAGAATTTGAGGATCTCCCAAGTTTCACTTTCAAATAAGGAGTAAATATTTCAATTGAGCTAGCAAATGTGCAAGAAATCACTTGCACTATACAAATTGCTAAGGTGGAATTCCTACTTGGAAACGAGTCCACATATGTTAAATTTAGGGTAATGATTCTAGGAGTCCATGAGTGCCTACTCAGGATGGGTTGGCTAATCCCCAATGATGCTCACATTCATTGTGGAAAAGGACAAGTCTCATTTCGTAATCCTAAAGGTGAGCAGGTGACAACACAGGGAGAAGCAGGTAAACCAAAAATCCATCTAGCTAAGGCAATGCAAATAGTTCAGGGTATAAGGAAAGGATTACCCATCTACCTGATCAAGCTAAACAAACCGGAACAAGTAGAGGACACCAATGAAGAACCATCTTGGCTAAAAGAGTATGTGGATGTGTTTCCAAAAGAGTTGACTGAATTACCACCACCAAGGGAAGTGGATCATGAAATTAAGTTAACACCAGGAGCTGCACCAATCGCAAAAATGCCCTACAAGATGTCCATTCTTGAAGCTATTGAGTTAAAGGAACAACTCTTCAAGTAAGGGGATAAGATTGACCATGTGTCCAAATATTAATTACATTAGGAATTCCCAAAATTTATGAAAATTCCAAAATTCTTGAATATGTGATTCAAAAAGGATAGCACTCTATAACACCCTCACCCTCAATGAATCTAAAATGACCTAGAGGACATCCTAGACTATCCGAACAAGCATCTAGGAGACAACCTGCCCGACATAAGGCTCAGCAACCTTAAGAGAAACCTTGCGCTAACTCTCTACCGCTTGGGACCCTCTAGTAGCAGAAAAAAAAAACTAAAACCCTTTACTTTCTATTTGCTTTTTTCTTTCAGTTATCATCATATCTAGCTCAATCCTAGGAACCTATCAAGACCCATAAAAGGTGATATATATATATATATATATATTCTCTTTTTGCTTCTTTATTTTTTATAAACTCCATGGTTAGGTCTCATCCTAAGGAGGACAAGGCATCAGTCTTGGGCTTGGCTCAATAACCTATCAAGCCCTCGTAATGCAACAAGTATCTTCTTGCACATATATATTTATTTTCTTCATGATTGGACTCTTAATTAATTATAGGGGCCACACTTAAAACCCAGCCCCTCATCCACTAGGGGACTTTATCATGATGAAGGAATAGCTAGTTACACCTACCTAGTCTAGCTACCTTACTAAAGGAAGATGACAACCTATTAACTACCAAGCTAGCTAAGAGGACACTCATGCTTAACTTGTGAGCACCCTCGAGAAGGAAGAAGTGACAGATCCATCCCCATTAGGATCCCTAGTCTAGATCTCGACTTCAAATCCATGTAACACATTTCAAGTGATCCCTTATCCCTTACTTCAAAAGAAAACAACAAACAAACGAATGACAGGTGACATACACTTGTTGTTGAAAAGGATTTGCATTGTAGCTATAAAACCCTCCTTGACTGTGAATGAAATTATCTACAAAACAATATTAACCAAAAACCCATGGATTAAAAGCACCTGCACCAAGGAAGTGTTCAAAGAGTAGAGAGAGAGAAAGGGAAAAACTCCCTATCCATGAGCCTTCAGGCTCTCAAGCTCATTCCTTCATTTCCACACACTCAACTGAAAAAAACACACACACACTACAAGATAAAGTGACCTAGTGTAAATGTAGACTAGACTTACTAACTCTAGTCAGGTCACTGATTGACTACTAACTCGACTTATTTAATGTAGTCACATGTAGACAGCTGTACACACTAGCTGTCATAGATGTCGGTCATAGATGAAGACACACTGATGGTGAGCTTGATTTCTAACACTCCCCCTCAAGCTCAAAAACAAAACTCAAATCATCTGCATCACTCCAAGTAGCTGTCTAAAGTGAATGAACTTATCTTTACCAAGTGATTTGGTAAAGATGTCTGCTACCTGGTCTTCAGTCTTCACATGCTCCAAGTCCATCTGATCTGCTAAAACCATTTCCCTGATGAAATAGTAGTGAACCTCAATGTGTTTTGATCTTCCATGATAAACATGATTGCTTGCTAACATAACACTGCTCAAATTGTCACAGTACAGCTTGACTTTGCTGTCCAAGTGTACTCCCAAGTCATTCAGTAACTTCTGTAACCACTTAGCTTCACAGGCCGCTAAGGCCGCACCACAATACTCTGCTTCCATACTGGACAATGCAACTATAGGCTGTTTCTTACTCTGCCAACTGATCATGCTACTACCCAATCCAAATGCATAGCCACTGGTTGACCTCCTGTCATATGTGCAACCAACCCAGTCAGCATCAGTGTACCCCATCAAGTCAAGGGTTTTCCCATATGCATAAAACAGCCCATGATCTGTGGTACCCTTTACATATCTCAGAATTCTTCTGACTGCATCCAAGTGTGGTTTGCGAGGCTTCTACATGAACTGACTGATCAGCCCCACAGCATAACTCAAGTTAGGTCTAGCGATCGTGAGATAGATCAAGCTGCCTACCATTTGTCTGTACATAGTAACATTCTCAATCTCTGTCCCAACATCAATCTGTAGCTTGACATTCTGCTCCAAAGGCGTATCCATAGGCTTGCAATCAGCCATACCATATTTCTGTAACATGTCATGAGCATACTGCTTCTGTAGCAGCCATATGCCTCGAGGTGTAGAGACAACCTCAATCCCTAAAAAATATTTCAGCTCTCCAAGATCCTTGACCTTAAACTCAGCCTGTAAACATGTCTTTATTTCTGCAATCCCATTTTCATCATCTCCTGTAATGATTAAGTCATCAACATAGACAACTAGAAAAACATAGCCACTATCTGTCTTCTTCGCAAACAGACTATGATCAGCATCTCCCAATTGGAAACTATGTTGCTGTAAATAACTGCTGATGCGAGCATTCCATGCTCTGGGTGCCTGTTTCAACCCATATAATGCCTTTTTCAGCTGACATACATGTGCTGGAAATTCTGGATGTACATAGCCTTCAGGCTGTTCCATGTAAACCTCTTGCTGTAATTCTCCATTGAGAAATGCATTCTTTACATCCATCTGCCATAGTTTCCAGCCTCTAGCTGTGCTGCCAAAGCAATCACAGTTCTAACTGTAGCCATCTTTGCTACATGGCTGAAAGTCTCCTCATAATCAAGACCATAATGCTGCGCATACCCTTTTGCAACCAGCCTGGTCTTATATCTTTCCAATGATCCATCTGATTTACATTTTACCTTATACACCCACTTGCATCCAATAGGTGTTTTTCCCGTAGGCAACTGTACCAAATCCCATGTACAATTTTCAGCCAAAGCTGAATATTCCTCATCCATAGCAGCACGCCAATTCTCATCTGAAACTGCCTCATCAAACTTACTTGGTTCTCTAAAACCTGTTACTTTCGTCATATAAGCATAATGACGGGCTGAATATCCAGTGTAAGTATACCTATCAACAGGTCGTCTGACCCTCTCTGATCTCCTGAGCTGTGGCTCACTGTGAGCTTGCCTCTCATGAGGCGGCACATAACGGCTCTGTCTAGCACCTGGCGTCATAACAGATGGAATCCCCAATTCACTATCTAAGCTGTCACTACTAGATGAATCATAACCTGCAGTGAGTGGACCTGTTACATCTTCAAAAACCTTTTCTTTTCCCTTATCTGTTCTCCCCCTCACTGACATATCCGTGTCAGTGGATGCAGTAGTGCGACTCCGTAATCGTCCTGTCCAAGGACTCACTGTAGATGATACATCACCTATCTGACCAGTCATGGAAGTACTCTCTGCAGGAGTATTTTCAGCATGACTCATATTGGGTGAGCCATCAGTAGGCACTGCAACAGGATTCCCATACCAAGATGCTAACTCATCAAATACCACATCTCTGCTTGTGAGTGTCTCATGCGTAGAAGGTACATAACACTTATAAGCTTTCCGTTCCTGTGCATATCCAATAAACACACTTTTCACTGCCTTAGGATCCAATTTCTTCCTCTTCTCATCCGGTATATGCACATATGCAATGCTGCCAAATACCTTCAAGTGTGAAATATCAGGTTTATGACCATACAACCGTTCATAGGGAGTGACATCATGAATCCCTACTGTAGGGGTTCGATTCACATATACAGCAGTCACCACTGCTTCAGCCCAATAACCATTTGGCAGACATTTTTCATTCAGCATAGCTCTAGCTGACTCCATCAAAACCCTGTTTTTCCTCTCTGCAACACTGTTTTGCTGCGGTGTATAACTGATGTGAGCTGTCTTCTGATCCCATGTTTAGCAAGATACCTGTCAAAGTAGTTTGAGACATATTCACCTCCTCCATCTGATCTCAAACATGATATGTAACAGCCCAATTCATTTTCAGCATGTTTCTTGAAGTCTTTGAATGCATCAAACACATCATCCTTATGTTTCAAGATATAAAGCCAAGTGTACCTGCTGAAATCATCAATAAATGAGACATAATATCGTGCACCGCCAAAGGAAGCATTATGTGAAGGACCCCAGACATCAGAGTGTACCAACTGTAAAGGCCTAGTGCTATTTTTTACATGTCTCATGAAAGGAAACCGTGCCTGCTTCCCAAACTGACATGCAGGGCATACATGACCAAAATCATTATACTTGAATTTGGGTAATCCAAGTACTACTTCTTTCTGCTGCATAGATTTCAGCTTTTGTACATTGACATGTCCAATCCGCTTGTGCCAAATCTCTACATCCCGAATGGCACTCTCATCATGAGCAAACATGGCTGCCTTGAGTCCCGGAATGGTCGCATCCAATGTAAACATCCTGCCATCCCTTTTGCCCTTGGCAATTAACTTGCAGCCATTTCCATACTTCTCAATGAAACATCCATCCTTGTTAAACCTCACTTGCAGATTCTGCTCTGCCATTTGACCCACAGACAACAAATTCTTTGTTATGGTTGGTACATGTAAGACATCATGCAGGCCTTTCTTCTTGCCATCAGGCATCATCAATGGAACAATCCCTTTATGCTTTATGTCATGTTGGGTATCATCCCCAGTACATACATGACCATGTGTACCTGCAACCATCTCATCAAACCACTCTCCATGCGGGGTCATGTGGTTTGACGCTCCAGAGTCAATGTACCACCTGTCATCTCTGTTCTGCCTTGACGCAGTCTTGGACACATGCTGCATGGAAAAGAGTCTATCAACTGACTCATCATGAGCACCACTGGAAGATGCATAGTGCCCATGTTGTCTGCCCTTTGCCTTCATATCTCCTTGCTTCTTGTAACAATCCTTTGCAATATGCCCATACCGGCCACAATAATGGCAGTCCTTGTCCCTATTGGACTGATCAGACGACTGCCATGAACCAGAACCACCACCTCTACCTCGGGGTGATCTCCCCCTGCCTCTAAACCCACCAGATCCATGCTGGCCTTGTGTATTTGCACCATGCCAATTACTCTGCTGCTGCTGCTGCTGTCCATAAGTATTACGAGTGTCACCACGACCTCGAAATGAACCACGACCTCTAGATCCTCTGCCACGCTGGCTAGAGTACAACACAGTGTCTCTACTCTGAGATGCACTAGAACCTATATTCAAACCAAGTTTGACTTCCTCATGCAGCAACAAAGCATTTAGCTCTTCCCAGCTAGGGGGCTCTTCTTTGACAGAAATGGAAGTGTCAAAAGCTTTGTACTCTTTGCCTAAGCCATTCAAAGCAACAGCAATCATATCATCTTCTGATACACTTGAGCCAATAGTAGCAAGTTGATCAGCTATGGTCTTAATCTCCGTGGTATACGACTGGATGCTGTTGCCATTCCTAGACATGTTGTTGAACTGCTGTTTCAACTGGATCTTTCTTGCATGTGTCATGGTTCCATAATTTTTCATCAGCATGTCCCAAGTATCCTTTGGATTCTCACATCCAGTGATTTGAATTACCATAGCATCAGATATACATAAGGAAAACCAATGCAGCACCTTGCATGCTCTTTCATGTCAAGATTGTGGGAGAGAAGGAAGGAGTCTCGCTTGAAGCTTTCTTGCTTGCACAATGGGGGAAGGCACACAAGGGTGGAGGCTGAAAAACAATTTTCCTCTTCTTAGTTGTGTAAGCCAAAAGAACTCAAGTACAAAGAAATAGAAGAACCCTCTATATGGGTCTCAAACCAAACTCAACTAACTAAGGTGGCATACTAACTGAGCCACGAACTAGAGTAGATAAGGATAGCTATCATGTAGCTATTATTCAGGGGCGGTGTACCAACCGCATCTGCAACTGATAAGTCGGTGACATAAATACACAACGGTCACCCTGGCGTATCACGAGTGGAGCTCGATATCTCAACACTCCCCCTCGAGCTCAATCCCAATTCCTGCACACCAAGCAGGTCTCTGAACTTGCGCAGCTTCTCTGCGCCCAATGCCTTCGTGAATATGTCAGCTACCTGATCCTCTGTGCTGACAAAAACTAGATCAATAAGACCTAGTAAAACCCTCTCTCGCACATAGTGATAATGCACCTCAATGTGCTTTGTTCTAGCATGATAGACTGGGTTATTTGCCAAGTGTATACTACTCATGTTGTCACAATAGATGACAACTGGCCCATCTGTAGACTGATGCATATCATAAAGTAGCTTATGCAACCAAGCTACCTCACATGCAGCCATTGCTGCACCCCTGTACTCAGCCTCTGTGCTCGACAAGGCAACTGTAGGCTGTTTCTTGCTGCTCCAAGTGACTGCAGCACTCCCAAAAGAGAACACATATCCACTGGTAGATCGTCTATCAGAAATGCTACCAGCCCAATCAGCATCAATGTATCCATGCAACTGTATCTGAACCCCAGTCTCATAAAATAGTCCATACTGCAATGTGGACTTCACATACCTGAGTATGCGTCTAGCCGCATCCAAATGTGGTTTCCTTGGAGCCTGCATAAACTGACTTACCAATCCAACAGCGTAGCTCAAATCTGGCCTGGTAATAGTCATATAAATCAAACTTCCTACTATGCGTCTGTACATAGTAGGGTCTTCTAGAAGCTCACCTGTATCTGTGCTCAGCTTCACATTCTGCTCCAAAGGAACTAAAATAGGCTTACAGCCTGTCATCCCATATTTGGACAGCATGTCCAATCCATACTGCCTCTGCAAGAGCTGTATCCCACTTGGTGATCTAATCACCTCAATGCCCAAGAAATAATGCAGCTCTCCCAAATCCTTCATCTCAAACTTCTGCTTCAATAGCATTTTCACATGAAGGATATCTTCATCACTGTCACCTGTCATAATCAAATCATCAACATAAATGACAAGTAGCATAATACCTTTCTCTGTTTTTCTCACATAAAGTGAGAAATCTGCCTTGGAAATCTGAAAGCCAATAGTGACAAGATACTGTCCTATCTTGTCAGACCATGCTCTAGGTGCTTGCTTCAAGCCATACAAAGCTTTCTTCAACCTGCAAACAAACTCAGGATGAACAGCATGCACATAACCTGGTGGCTGCTCCATATAGACCTCTTCTTGCAAATCACCATGCAAGAAGGCATTCTTTACATCCATCTGATGTAAAGACCATCCCTTTGATGCAGCCATAGCAATGACTGCTCTTACGGTTGCCATCCTTGCAACCGGACTGAATGTTTCTTCATAGTCAATGCCATATGTTTGTGCATACCCCTTGACTACTAATCTTGCCTTGTATCTGTTCACAGAACCATCAGCATTGTGCTTCACCTTATAAACCCACTTACAGCCAATTGCATTCTTACCTTTAGGCAAAGGTACCAATTCCCATGTAGCGTTTGCTTCCAAGGCATCCATTTCTTCATCCATGGCTTTCTCCCATTTTTCTTTTCCCATGGCTTGCTCAAAAGAAGTGGGTTCTGGTTCTTGTATCACCTTGACCATATATGCATAGTGAATGGCTGTAAATCCATCATATTTCAGCCTATCCACAGGATACCTAACTCTGGTAGACCTGCGCAAAGTGGGTTCACTCCCAGGTGCTCTCAAAACATCCCTGGTCTTCCTTACTCCAGGTGTAACAATAGAAGGAATACCCAACTCATCATCAATGCTCTGTTCTGAGCCACTGGATTCACCATCCACATAAGAGTGACCTGCATTCACATCAAACATGGGCTGATCAACCTTCTCTTTTCCTTTTCGTGATACCTGCATACCACTATTTGCATTGCTTTGAGAAGATTCTCCTGATCTCAATCTGCCTGTCCATGGCGAAGAATGTGAACCACTGCTAGAGGACGCTCCAGGTCCACTAATATTTTGTGACTACTGCTGTGAATTCTGTGCAGCATTACCATTTTGTGCATCTACATCATCAATCACATTTACTGGTTTATACCAGCTACTCATCTCATCAAAAACAACATCTCTGCTCACTGTAAACTTACGAGTAGAAGGGTTATAGCATCTATATCCTTTTTGCTGCAAAGAGTAACCAATAAAGATGCACTTCTCAGCTTTTGGATCCAACTTAGATCTCAACTCATCTGGCACATGTACATAGGCAATGCAACCAAAAATTTTCAAATGAGAAATATCTGGTTTCCTACCAGTATACCTCTCCTCTGGAGTCATTCCATGTATTGCTGCAGTGGGAGTCCTGTTCATTATGTAGACTGCTGTAGCAACTGCTTCAGCCCAATAAAAATCTGGCAGGTCTTTTTCATTAAGCATGGCACGAGATACCTCTCCAGTATGCCTGTTTTTTCTTTCTGCAATTCCATTTTGCTGTGGGGTATGACTGCATGAATATTGCTGCTTTATGCCATGCTCCTGCAGGAACCTTGCAAACTCATTTGAGAGGTACTCTCCCCCTCCATCTGACCTTAGGCATTTTACTTGCAGGCCTGTTTCTTTTTCAACCATAGCTTTAAGAGTTTTGAAATGCCCAAAAACTTCACTTTTCTTTTTCATAAAATACACCCAAACTTTTCTGCTGTAGTCATCAATAAAACTAACAAAGTAATGACAGCCTCCAAGAGATGCAGCTTTAGTTGTCCACACATCAGAGTGGATTAATTCCAATGGCTTCTCACTCTCTTGAACATGTCTAGGAAATGGTTTCCTTGCCTGTTTTCCAAACTGACAGGCTTCACATACCTTATGCATTTCTGCAACCTTGAATTTTGGCAAACCTGCAACAATATTTTGGGCCTGCATTGATTTAAGTCGCTGTACATTAACATGACCAATGCGTTTATGCCAGATATCAATATCTGCAACTACACCGGTCCCATGTGCAAACATTGCTGCACTCAATTCAGACATGTCTGCATCCAATGTAAACATTCTGCCCTTCTTCTTTCCTTTTGCTATCAAGCGACCTTTATTTTTCATATCCTCAACAAAGCATCCATGAGGATTAAATCTAACCTGCAAGCCCTGTTCAACCATTTGACCAACAGAAACTAGATTCTTGGTGATATTCGGGACATGAAATACATCGGATAGGTATTTCTTTTTCCCATCCTGCATAGACAAAGGAATTTTTCCAATCTGCACAATAGGATGTGCAGTGTCATCACCAGTCTCCACAAATCCTGGTTTTTCCATTTTCCTTGCATCCTCCATCCATTCTGCATGACCTGTCATGTGGTTTGATGCACCTGAGTCAACATACCATACATCATTGCTTTGTACTGCACTTGTCATAGAATTGTTCATGTGCTGCACCATGAACAAATGCTCATTTCTGTCATCACCCTGTCTGCTAGAAGATGCATAATTCCCTTGTTGCAGTTTTCCATTCATGATGTCATTCTGCTTTTTATAGCAGTCTTTAGCCATATGACCCATTTTACCACAGTAGTAGCATTCAACATTACTGTTTGCATTTTGACCTCTTTGCCATCCACCACGACCTCTTTGGCTCCCCCTGCCTCTAGAGTTACCACGTCCTCCTCCATAGGACTGGTTTTCTTGAGTTTGCTGCATATTCTGATTTCTGCCACGGCCTCCAAATCGGCCTCCTCTACCTCTGCCTCTACCTCTTCCAGCATTTGAGTAGAAGACAGCTTCTTTTGAAGTTCCTCCTGAAGAAGATGCACCACCATTTCTCTGTTCCTCAGAAATTAGAAGAGCAATCAACTCCTCAAAATCAAGAAATCTTTCACGAACTGAAATGGATGTCCGAAACTGTGCATAATCCTTTCCTAGACCATTCAAGGTCACAGAAACTAAATCATCATCTTCCACTGGCGACCTAATGGAAGCAAGTGCATCTGCAATCTTCTTCACCTTCATGTGGTAGTCGTTGATGCTCATACTTTCTCTTTGCACATTATGCAACTCTTGCTTGAGCTGCATTTTCCTGGCTTGTGTATTTGTGCTGTACATTTTTGACAAAGTATCCCATGCCTCCTTTGGCGTACTTGCATCCTGAATATGCACAATCATAGAGTCTGAAATACTGATAGACAGCCAATACATAACTTTCCTGGCTCTCTCATGCCATGTTTTGAATGCCTGCATTTGCTGTTGATTGGGAACATCAGGAAGAACTGGTTCTTCTTCATTTCCTGCAACAAATTCCCAATATCCTTTTCCCATAAGGAAATTTGTTATTCTAAACTTCCATGCTTGGAAGTTGTTCTTGTCAAGCTTTTCAGTGACAATCTGTGAAAGAGAATCAGATGCCATTACAGAATACTGCAAAAAATTCTGTCACTGCAAAAAACACAGCTTCACCCTCACAAGGGCAAATCTGCAAAACTGGCGAAAGTGGTATTTGACCACACAGTCACTTCCTAGTGACGATTTTGCATAAACAGGAACCAATGATGATTCTGAAACTCCCAATGTCTCTGCGCACAAGCATACGATGCAATCTCTACAGTAACTTTTCACGGACCTGTAGAACAGTGGTCGCACAGCATAAAATAGGGTCTTTTCCTGAGTGCGTGCAGAAAACTTCCGCCTTCAAAACAGGCCCCGAAATGGCCTCAAATCAAAAAAACAGGGTCGCCAAGAGCTAAAGCTCTTTCCCGCAGCATATACTGCCCTCTTGCTTCAGCGCGAAGGGCGTCTCAACCTGAGACAATGCACTCCTGCAATTTCCGGCTGTGCTACCTGCAGAGATCTGCTCCCAAAACAGAAAATGAAAGCAACACTGCTCCTCTTACCAGAACACCGCGAGCTTGGCTTGCTTTCTTGAGCTCCTTACCACGAACAAGGCTCTGATACCATGTCAAGATTGTGGGAGAGAAGGAAGGAGTCTCGCTTGAAGCTTTCTTGCTTGCACAATGGGGGAAGACACACAAGGGTGGAGGCTGAAAAACAGTTTTCCTCTTCTTAGTTGTGTAAGCCAAAAGAACTCAAGTACAAAGAAATAGAAGAACCCTCTATATGGGTCTCAAACCAAACTCAACTAACTAAGGTGGCATACTAACTGAGCCACGAACTAGAGTAGATAAGGATAGCTATCATGTAGCTATTATTCAGGGGCGGTGTACCAACCGCATCTGCAACTGACAAGTCGGTGACATAAATACACAACGGTCACCCTGGCGTATCACGAGTGGAGCTCGATATCTCAACATTTCATTCCATAGCCTGTAGGCTCTTTTCTGTTCATTTGTTGGATTGTGTGCAGGCAACTCAGGAGCAACTTCATCTCCTGTACATAAATCCCAACAACCTCTGCCAACCAGAAAGTTTTTCATTCTGAATTTCCATAATGTAAAGTTCTTATTATCGAACTTCTCTCCAACTATCTGAGTGATATTGTCAGTCCCATGTGCATTAGCCATGATGCAATAGATTGTCTATCAAGTGCCTGACTCCCTGTAGTCCAATAAGTATAACTGACTAAGTTCAGTCCGTAACAGTTTATGACAGTTTTCTGCACTAAATTGCAGAAAAAAACCAGGGTATTTCAGCCCACTGACACCCCAAAACAACCCACAAACAAGTGGTCTCAACTGCAGATATAACTGTCAATACATAAGCTATGTGTTTGCTTCAGCTTAAGCTTCTGTAACCTCACTGCCAGGGTACATACATGAAGTCTGAAAACTGTAAACTGTGAGTAACCAGTAGCAATTTCAAGTCCAAAACTGAGTGTGTCAACAAATTCAATTTCAAGTTGCAGTCAACCAGAGTTCAGCATACCAAGCTCCAAGCAGCTCCAAAATGTCTTTTGACTATGTCATACATTTACTTTGTAGTGGCAAGTTCAATACATGAGCTGTTTTTAATTAACCAGGACAGTGTAACTGCATTTACTTCAGCTTCAAAATTCAGTTTTCAATTATGCTCATTGCTTGCTTCAATTCTCCATGCATTCAGCATGTATAGGCCAGTTCACATAGATGATGGAACCCCCAAGATGACCTGTATTGCTTCAGTAATGCACAGTACTTGTCATTGACTGTGTATGACAGTTTTCAGCTTGTCATTGATTTTCAGATCTGAGTATTCTGTCATTGACTGTGTATGACAATTTTTAGCCTGTCATTGATTTTTAGATCTGAGTATTCTGTCATTGACTGTGTATGACAGTTTTCAGATTTTCAGATCTGAGTATTCTGTCATTGACTGTGTATGACAGTTTTCAAATTTTCAGATCTAAGTACTCTGAGCAAGAGATCTCAGCTCCAAGACATTTGATCCAATGTATACATGCTTTGATACATTCTTGTGCTCCAAAGATGCTTTTTGAGTGTAGTACAAGGCTCCTGTGTGTCAGTAATGACTGAATGCATGCTGTCCATTCATGTTTACAGCAATTCAGAAATGATTACAGGTCTGTGTCTGTCGCTCCAGCTCATAACAGAGCTCCCACACAAGCATTTACTTCTTGCACACTTCAAATACCTTCAATAGTGAGCATATATGCTCTATGAACCTTGTCCAGGTGCCCCACTGAAGATTGACAGGTTGCTGTTCACTCAGATCAGCAGGCGCAGATTTTCAGATACAGGTTGCTGTCCATTCAGATCAGCAGGTGCAGATTTTCAGATACAGGTTGCTGTCCATTTAGATCAGCCAGGCAGATTTTTAGATACAGGTTGCTGTCCATTCAGGAGGCAGTCCACGATTTTTAGACACAAATTGCAGTCCACGATTTCAGGACACAGATTTCAGGAGGCAGTCCACGATTTTCAGACACAGGTTTCAGGAGGTAGTCCATGATTTTCAGACTCAGGAGGCAGTCCACAATTTTCAGACTCAGGAGGCAGTCCACGATTTTTCCTGATTCCTTACTTCCATCTCCTTTGCACTGCAAGTTGTCATGCCCATTCTCCCACAACCTCATGGATGAAGCTCTGATACCATGTTCAAAGAGTAGAGAGAGAGAAAGGGAAAAACTCCATATCCATGAGCCTTCAGGCTCTCAAGCTCATTCCTTCATTTCCACACACTCAACTGAAAAAAACACACACACACTACAAGATAAAGTGACCTAGTGTAAATGTAGACTAGACTGACTAACTCTAGTCAAGTCACTGACTACTAACCCGACTTATTTAATGTAGTCACATGTAGACAGCTGTACACACTAGCTGTCATAGATGTCGGTCATAGATGAAGACACACTGACGGTGAGCTTGATTTCTAACAGGAAGGAAATGAAAATGTCCTCTTTGCCTAATTAAATATGGCTAGAAGTCCAACACTCAACAACATAACGCTAAGAACATCCTCTTATCCCTACAAAATTCTTCGTATTAGGGTTTCAAGGCCACCTATGCCTATATGCCTATATGTATCTTATATTCACTTGCCCACACACGTACACTATAGGTAGCAGCCACCCATCATTGTCACGTTATTCTTTATCCTTACTATGATAATAGAATAAGGAAAGGTAAGTCACATAGTGTGATTGTTGGAGTTCCCACAGACAGTCTTACTCTCCCTTCTTGCTCTGCTGACCTCCATAGCTCTTGCTTCCTTCTTTCACTTTTGCTCTCATTATTAGTCAACCTTTCCATCTCTCAACTATTATCAAAGCAAGCATTCATGGAGCTTCATGCATTCTTCTTTAGCCTGGAAAGAGAGCTTCAATCGAGTTTCTGTGATAGCCATCTCTTCATCCAATTGGGGTACACAATGGCTTCTCTTTCTTCCAAGCTTGTTTCCCTATATCTAGAACACCTTCTCTTAAAGCGACCCTTGAGGCCTAAGAGCTGCAAGAAAATACCTCAAGGAATAGCCCACATTTTTTAATGTTAGGGGTTGTTACCTCCATCCTCTGTCTTAGCCATTGGTTCCTGCTAGTCTTGCCGACTAATAATGGTCTAGCATAGTCGGGGGTACTTCCTAGCACTTTGTACTCCTCCTTGGGCATTATTTTGGTATCAACCATTCACTTATTGTTGTGGATAGACCTATTTTTCAAAATTTGGGATTGCAAAATCTTGATGATAAATACTTTTTTGATGTCTATATATTGAAGATGCAATGTTAGGATGATGTACTAATCCTTGGGAAGGCTTTATGGATCAATTAGAGCTTGCTTTGCCCAAGCATTAGGAGATTTATTGTTGCAATATCTTATGGACATGTTAAAGGCAATGGCAATTAGCAGCATTTAAAGCTAGAGTCACTAATGGAAAATTAAGGAGGAGATGGGTGCAGATGCAATAAAGGCCACCTAGCACGGCACATGGGTAGAGAGAATGCCCCACTGCAAGCAGCAGTGACATATTAGTAATGGACAGGACTGAATCACCATTTTTTGAACATATGCATAGCCATGCTAATAAAAAAATAAAGGGTCCTTTTGATCCATGCCATACCCTTTCTAAGTCTTTTTGTTAAGTCTTCTTTGACTGGCATCATGGGTGCTCTCATAGTAGAACTTATAGTGTATTGTCCCAGTCCTTATGGTGGTCGAAACTAGTACTAAATTGGTTATTATATCTTATAATAGTTTAGTTGCCCTTTATTTCCAAAGAACTATGTTGGGAGCATTTGGTCCCTCATTGATGTATTGATTCTTACTTCAGCAATATATATATTGGATTGAGTCTTGAGTACATTTTCTATTTAACCTCTATGCTATGAATATGTATCTCTCTACACCTAGGTATTGTATGTCAAAAGTGTCTGTGCCTATTTGTGTAGGCTCTGAATATGCCCATTGTCATTTCTATAATAGTTGTGCTTGGACACCAATTATTCATTGTGACCAAGATTAGCATTTCTCTATGCACTAACCTGAATTCATATGCATTCTCATGGTCCTCATGAGGCAGTTTCATGTTAGGCCATCACGACAGCCCTAAACAATACCACCTTCTGAAGCTATTTCGTTCCTCATAGTAAGGTTGTACCCGAAGTGCAAAGAGTTTCTTTAAAATTCCATAAGCATCGTTTTCATTAGACTCCAATGATTGGGAGTAAGCCTAGCATTTCTATCTTTTAGGTCACTATACCATTTAAGCTAACAAATCATTTCCTAGATTCACTCAAACCAGTAGATATTCCATCAATAGTCACAACTCCACCTATCCTTCCAAGGCCCATGGCACACCGATGTAGCATATCCCTCCCAAAGTTCTCTGCATCTTCTAATGAAGATTCAAATGCTTTGATCAAATAGTTTGATATGGCATACAAAGTCAATTACCTTGGTTAGGTCAATCAAGTCCACAAAGTTGTATTCGAATCCTTGATGTGGAAGAAGATCACAACTTGGCTACCAACAAAACATGGCTGGCCATCATGGAATGAAGCACTATACTTTCTTTCGTATTTGGCTCCAACCAGACTAAATGGATGCACAAAAACTTGAAAGACTCTATCATCTAAAGTAAGGTGATAGATTAGTCTAAGCATACACCGCCAAGTTCACAATACTCAATCTCATTGATCCATGCCAAAAGATGAAATGCTGAATACCCTATATATTCAAGATTTCAATAGACCTATTTGGAAAGCATTCGCTTCCAATGATCTATCAAATATAATAGCATTGAATCATTTTATAAGAAAGCTCTCATGTTAGAGTAGTTTTTGTCTAAGAAAAGTCAAGCACCATACTAGAGAATTCGGGAATCTCCCAAGTCCCACATTCAAATAAGGGGTAAAGATTTGGCCATGTGGCTAAATCTTAACCCATGCTTCAAAGTAGGACTTAGAAAGAACATATATACTAATTAGGGTAGACTCTAATTTCAAGTAAGGGGACAATATTTGATCATGTGGCCAAATATTAACTATATTGAAAAGTCCCAAACTATATTAGAATTCCTTAATATAGTGTTGGACCTCGGGTAAGTTACTCATAAATATATGTGTGCATCACGTGGGTTCAAAATAAGGTATTCTTAAAATACCATTTTTATACATTTTTCACATACTAAAGGGTGTAATATAAAGGGGTTATTTACAGATTGAATAGAAAAGGGTTATGTTTTATTCAAGAAATATTCACAAATAAGGATATTTATAAATAGGCTTTGAATGCACTCGATGTAGCGCATATACATACAATAACTTCCCCGAGTGTTGGACTCAAGGAAAGGGATGACAGCAAGTCTTCTACCAAACATCAAAATGACAATAATAGTGAATTGACTTCTAATTCTAGCCTACAAGCAAAATCTAGCAGTAGCAACATAGTGTTTGATTTGTAGGAGGAGGAAGAAAGAAAGTAACATACAAGTAAGAAGAGAGACAAAGGAAAGAGAAAAATGGAAAATACCAAGAAAAATGAGGTCAGAAACCCCTAGTGTACATAGTGCAATAATCAGGGACATATCCAAGCTGAATGCAACCAAAGATGTTGTAACATTTACAACATGGCTATGCACAACACTAAGTATTGTTGGTACAATGGAAAGTTCCAAATGGCCCGTCCCAAAGGATGGCAAGGGATCAAAGAAAAAAACTCCATCCAATGGACAAACACCCGCGCCAATCCGATTCCTACCCCTACCATGGCATATACCAATTAGGGCTACCTGTAGCTCGGAAACGATTGCGGTGAGTGTAATAGGGGTGGAAGAGGCCAAGAGAATTTTTGGCCCTTTGCTAAACATTGCTTCTTTTGCATTCATGACAAATACTAGCAAGCTGAGTGTCCAGATGCCCAAGCATGTGATGTTGAGAAAAGACAAGAACAAGACCCAACACATATGCCCATTGGCAATACAGTGGAGATTAAGGAATTGTCCAAAGTAAAGGTGCATTTGATTACGTAGCCTGGTAAGACCTACAAGGATGCAACCTTGCACCCCACAGGCCCTTTGTGGGTTGAGCAAGAGAAAGTTTGCCACTAGATGGTAGGATGGAAACTGGCAACCATGAAATATTTGGCCCCAAGGTTGAGTTCGGAGGTTAAACCTAGTAATTGGCCTAGTAGCTCCAAGCAGTCACAAATTAGACATGTCCCACCCACTCCTTGAATGCACCAGTTTACAAATACTCACTCCCATCTAGCATGGAAAAACCTAAACCTAGAGTTGATCATCAACTTAAAGTTTGCAAAGCTCAACGGATTTGGATCCAAGAACAACAAACCTACCAGAGGAAAAAAATATACAAGTTGTGTGAGAAAATCCGTAACCTAGTGGAGAGAAGAATCATGGCAATAGCCTTAGAAATCAAAAAGGAAAGTTGCTAGAAACTCATCCTAGCAAGCACAAAAGTTAGTTTTTGAATAACCACTCTAGCAAAGCTCAGAAGAAAAATGCAAAGGATTAGCCTACACAAAGGCAGAGTTAAACCCCAAATGCTAACCTGAGAGGTAGTGGAAGTCAAAAGGAGGTTAAATCTATAGTCGAGTGGAAGGAAATATGCCAAGCACTTTGGCTATTTCAGATGCATCTGAAGTATCAACTAGATGGTGATGCTAGAACCAGTAGTAGCCATGATGGCCCATACTTTGAAGGAAACAATTCACAAGACCTAGCAAGAGCCAATTCTAGTAGGACCCCTATCGATTCAACCATTTTGGTGATTTCTGTTCGATGAACAAACCAAATCATCCAAAACATCTTCCTAGATAGCAGATCATGGGTGAATATCATTGGCACCTTGCCAATAATTGGGGTTGATGGAATGGAAACCAGACCCCTTCCTAGTGAAGATATCCAATCTCAGCTCTGCTGCTGCAAAGCGAGTACAACCTTTGGGGATAATCAAGTCGGTACTTTTAGAAATTTCCATAGTCCAATTTCTAGTTTCCTCAGTAGTGATAAATATAGAGCACGTTGTTAAAGATTATCACTTGCTATTAGGAATGCCTTGGCTATGCCAAGAAGAGTTAGCAAGCAAGAGTCAGCCATAATTGGGATAAGGAAAAACTCATTATCCAAAGGAATCAGTACAAGGTAATAGTATTCTCGACCAATTTTACCCCACAGTGTCAACTAGTTGTAGCTGAAACAATCAACATGGTCAAGGGTCTAAGTGATGATGAAGAAGAGGAGTTTTTGAGGGCCAATGCCAACCTGCAATCCTGGTGTCTCATTAATGTTCTCCAAATCAATGAACAATATATGAAATCCTAGAGTTTGCAGTCTCAAGTCTCGAAAGAGCATAAACATGACAACAATCTAGATAGTTCCAAAATTAAGAGCCCAAACTGCACAAAGGACAACATCAATATTGATTGGATTGCTAATGCCAACATCAGTGAAATCTTGAATCAAGAGCATGATTTTGAAGCACAAATGCATAAAGTAACGAGAGTCAAAGAAGATGAGTTGGACACAGTCTATCTAGGTCTGCCAAAAAGAACCAATCAAGATCAATGCTAACCTACAGCCACCATTTCATTAGCACCACATTGGTTTGCTAACCAAATTCAAGTTTGTTTTCACATGGGAGTATTCAGATATGAAAGGTCTAGATCCTCATTTCTATCAGCATTGGATTCCTTTGAAATAAAATGCTATTTCAATCTAGATGCAATACTACAAAATGAACCCTCACATGGCTAAGCAAGTCAAAGAGGAGTTGGATCAACTACTAGGTTTCATCACTCCCATAGATCACATAGATTGGACATCCCTGATTGTCATTGTTCCAAAGAATAATAAAAAGCTGTGAATATGTGTGAATTACCGAAAGCTTAACACAACCACAATCCTAGATTCCTTCCATATCCCTTATCTAGATACCATCCTAGATGGAGTAGTTGGTCATTGGATGTACTCCTTTCTTGATGGTTTCAATGGACACAATCAAGTGTCCCTTGCTCCAGAAGATCAAGCTAAAATAGCTTTCATCATTGCATGGGGAGTATATGTAGACATAGTGATGTGGTTCAATCTCAAGAATGCTCCGACCTCCTTTTAGAGAGACATGCATGAGACCTTTGGGCCCTACCTCACAGATTCTATGAGGGTCTTCTTGGATGATTTTAGTGTCTTTGGAAAGGCCACACTTCACTTGATGCACCTCTGTCTTTTCCTCACCAGATGCCGAGAGGTAAGTTTAAGCTTAAATCAAATCAAATGTGTATTTGCTATTCAAGGAGGTATATTTCTAGGCCACATCATTTTGCAAAATGGCATTGCTATTGACCCCACCAAGGTGACACCAATTATGCAAGCTATAGTATCAAATTTGGCATCTGCATTGCTCTGTTTTTTAGGCCAATCCAATGGCATGGCTACCACCTATGTCTTTTGGCACATCTTGTTATTCCACTCAAAAAATTGGTGCATGTGGCTGAATTAATATATCAATGAAATGAAGAAGCCGACTTGGTATTCTGATGCCTTTCCCTCATACTCTCAAAGGCTCATATTGTGATTTCATCAATTTTGGTGAAGACCTTCCATGTATTTGTAGATACATTTGACATTGCTATTGGAAGCATACTTATACAATAGGATGCAAATTTTTAGTTCAGACATGTGTTCTATACTAGTAGAAGATTATCTAATGCTGAAAATTTATGTAATAACCAAAAGAGAGTGTTTTCATATGATCTATTCCATTAAAAAATATCAGTATTATTTGCCAGCACATGCCTTTGTTTTTCATGTGGATCATTCGATGCTAGTCTACTTGGTCAAGTAGCAAAATCTCACTGGGAAACTCGCTTGATGGATTCTCATGATGTAGAAATATGAATACATAATCATCCATCACCCTAGAACCCAGCACATCATTGTGGATTTCCTATCCCACCTTGATTCCAAAGAATCAGCCAACCATTGGCATGGAAGATGACTTTTTGGATGATAGCTATTTTTTGTAGAAGTGAATGTACCCAACCCAAAGCCACCAAACTCTCTATGGTTGTGGTATGAAGAAATGATGATTTTCATGAAACCCAGAGTATCTCCACCACATCTCTAGAAGGACAATTATACTACTGCATGCTCTCTAGAGTACTACAAAGAGTGGTTCTCCCTATGGAGTAGCTTGTTGTTTTAGAAGAAGCCCATCAAGGAATTTCTTATGGCCACTTTGCTACTCAAGTTACAACTCATAGAATCCATCAAGTTGGATTATGGTGGTCAACCATGCATGGTGATGTCCACAATAGGGTATAGCATTGTGTTTCTATCAAAGACTGGGCCAACACTACTTTGCAGCTCTAGCCAATCCTGCCTCTGGAACCTTTCTAGACTAAATGGGTTATTGCACTCAGTCCCATGTCTCTAGCTACAAGAAACAAGTATATCCTAACAATAATACCAGATTATTGCACCAAATGGGTTAAATCATGGGCCTTGCTAGACAACATGGCAAAGTTAGTGAATGACCAAATGTCTCTTTAAGGATATTTCACAAGATATGGCACTTGAGTTAAGCTTGTTAGCAATAGAGGTCCACATTTTGTAAATAAGGTAATCAAGGAGCTCACATCATTCTTTTTTATCATATATAAGAAACCTTCTCCTTACTACCCACAAGCTAATGGCTTAGCTCAATTGACCAACAAGGTCTTGTATCATATCTTAACCAAGTTGATTGATCAAAATAGAAAAGATTGGGATACTAGACTTAGTGAAATACTATGGGATTTCCAAACATCCTTAAAAGTTGCTACTGGCATGACTCCATATAAACTAGCATTCGGCTTGGAAGCCATTGCCCCCTTGGAATTTGTAGCCTCGAGTTTCCAACTCGTGGTGAAAGACTAGCTCATTCTTCCAAAAGAGTCACTTCCATTCAAATCAAAGCCATAGCCCAATTAGAAGAAGACCGAGATCTACAACACACATATTTTGTCAAAGGTCCAAGCCCAATAGTGTTCTTAATTGTTTGGAATGATTTAAGTAAGCTCAAGGCTTTTTGATGACCTTTTGTATGGTTCTCTAAATCCTCTATTGAGCTTCTGTAAAGCCTCTGTTTCTGTTATGTTCTGTTCTGTATGCCTCTAAAAGTGTGATGATGGATGAATGTGTAGCTTGGGTAAGTTTCCTAATCTTGGGAAGAGATGAATATAAGTTCAAAATAGCTTGAAGAAGTAGCTACTGAAGACTTGAATTGAAGACCGATTTGATAGTGACACTGTGGATCTATGAAGAGACACTTTAGTGGCTCTGGTGACCTTTCATATCAGACATACCTCTTGGGAGGGGTATCCACAACCTAATAGGGGTTATGAATGATTATTCTTGATTATCTCATTGTAAAATTTAGAGAGAGAGAGAGAGAGAGAGAGAGTGTGTGTGTGTGTGTGTGTGAAATATAGCCAATTCTATGCAAAACAATGTATCTATGAGTGAAAGATTGTGAGAGAAAGCTATGGAACCTTTGAAGAAGAATATTATGTGATGATTTCCATTCAAAGTTATGTATTCTCTTGTATGTTTGTATTTTCTTGATGAATTATATGAATAATATGAAGAGCATAATCACTTTGGTTCAAGTTAAAGCCATGGGAGAATTGTTTCTATGAAGCTGTGTGAAGATTTCTAGTTCTTGGTGTTATTTTCCTTGTTGAGATCATACCACATATGAAAAAGATGTTTTTTGATGATACAAGATATGTTTTCTTGTAGTAGATTCCTCATTTTCTTGGTCCTCCTAGGGCTCCATGTTTTTTGTGTGCAGTCAGGGAATACTGCCATCAACAAGCATCAGAATAGGTTGAAAATGAAGGAAATGACATTGACAAGAGGAGAAGAATCCAATGGATACTTGCAAAGTTCTTTCTACCACTGAAGAATTGAAGATTCTCATTTTCAAAGCCACCTTTTACAAGAAGTTCATCCCACAATGGCGGAAACATATTACCATCATGATACAGGCTCTATGTGGTGAACTATTTCCTTTCCCTGTTGAAGCAACAGAGACATGCATCTTGGTGACACGTTGTTTGGGAACAAACTAAACCACAAAAACAGAGAGAATGATCATCCATGAGAGATTTAACATTCATTGAGAAATTTCCAGACATTGTCAAGTGGAAAATTGTGAAGAAGCTTCAGAAGTCATGGTCATTGGAAGTTCACGAGAACAAGAAAGAAAAGAGTTGGAATTTGTTCATGGATGCTCAATAGCAGGATACGTGGGACGCATGGTGCACTCACAATCTCCTTTTTGTCGAATGAGCAACCCACTAGAAGCTAATAAACGACAGAGTGTTCTTCACAACATAAACTTTTGAAACCATTAGAAGTTGGCATTACTATGATGATGGCACCACAAAGATCCTTGGAAAAATGAGTATTGATACCTTCAAAACCAAATATCTTTCCCTCTGTAGCGGTTGGAAAGCTGAATTCAGCGACATTGAAAAGAAGGAAGTAGAAGAAATGTTTGCAAGAGATTCCTTTAGAGACTAAAGCCCTTTTGATTCTATTTTGTGGAGTACAGACAAATCAGGTGGAGGTAACTCCTTGATGAATGATGCAATCAGGAGACAAGCACAACTAGAATGAGTCCAAAGGAAGGTGAGAAGAGAGAAGGAAAAAATCAAAGCTGAGAACGAGCTAGCAGTAGAAGCCTCCTTTGACCCCTTGTAGCACTCTTTACAAAAGTCCCCATGGTGACTCAAGGTCCCCTTCCTAGTGAGATCCGTCTTGGAAATATTGATGACAAGGCTAGCAAATGTAGTCTCATTGCCTATCTTTAAGGGAAAATACAATGAAGACCCTGATCTTCATGTAGTAGAGTTCATGGTAGCGTGTGTGGCTAACAATGCTAGAGCCCCTGAGCATTGGTTGAAAATATTTCTTACCACTTTCAAAGGCATGGCATTTTAGTGGTATGAGAGACAAGCAGCAGTAAATTTTGGCACATGGGATGACATGAAGTTAGCCTTCCTCACTAAATTCGAGTGTGAAGGTTTTGAAGAGGAGATGTGAGAGGAGTTCATGAACCTAAGTTAGAACCTAAGTTAGTCCTTTCGTGAATGAGCAGAATCCTATGTCTCACGAATGGAATCCATACTTAAGAGATGGACTAACCATCACTTGGATGAAGGCATCCAGAAGGGAGTTTTCCTTAGAGGCCTACAACCAGAAGTTTGTAAGTTTGTGGAATTGAGAAGACTAGTCAATCTGCAAGTTGCAGTGGAAGGTGCAAGATTGTATGAATAAGTTGAAGCAAGGCTTTCAATGACCTTAGAAGAGAAGTCCTACCTCATCCCATGCCAAGAATGATATTCCCACTAAACGTAGTCCTAGGGACAATTCCCTACCCTTACCCGCCACCATAGATGCAAACAATGTTGCAGTATAGTGCACTGAATTCATAGTGGCTAGCAGATGATAGTACCTCAAATGATGGTTCAACCACAACAATAGTGGCCTCAAACAGTTCCCCCACTGGCAACTCCATGACACCAGTGGAATCCTACTAATTGTAATCGACAATCCCCAATCTCAACAAGAGCTTTGAATGAGAACTAGAATAGAGAACCCTTTGAATCAACTCAACTAGTCTATGTAGTGATAACAGAAGCTTCCCAAAACCCTACTGCAAGTATTCTAGGAGGTGAAATTTTGAAGGACTACTTGTTTGATTCAGTTGCAAGCATAAAGAAGGAGCTTATGGATGTGAGTATAGAACAACTACAGATGCTAAAGGTAAAGACAACTAACATATCCAGTACTGTAGGAGGTGGAAGAGATGTGATACGGTCTAATACATGGTGTGGAAAGTGTCATCAAGCTGGGCATTTAGCCACTAAATGTACCTACAAACCAACCATCCCTGGAGCCTTCTTTTTGTACTGTCTGAGAAGAACCACACGAAAGATATCTGCTCTCTGAAGGAGATGCACGAAAGAAGGAAGAAAGACAAAGAAGCAAGATTCAACTTACTTGAATCCAAAATGACAATGCAAGACATTGGACCAAAGCCTAGGGAGTTTGGTCCTAATTTTGGCCCCAGGAGGTTTCCCTCTCAAAGTTGTAGAGGATGACAATTAGCGGTGGCCAACAAATCAGAAGTGAAGTGTTACAGATGTGGAGAAAAGGGTCATATCTCATCAAATTGTTCAAACCCTACTAGAAGTTCTATGGACTACAAACCCTTATGCATTTGATGCAAAGGAGAAGGCCACATTGCAAAAGGTTGTCCAAGTCTAGCTCCTATGAAAGCTACTCCTATACCCCCAACAGAAGACCCAAGAACATAATTTCGATTTGGTGGAATTGGAGGTTGCTACAATAATGCATGCTAATAAAGGAGAAACCACAATTCCAAAGGAGAACATTCCCTCTTTTAAGACAGTGAAGTTCAGCCTTCCCAAGGAGAAGCAAAACAATACAGAATAGAATGGTTCAATACAGAGTCCTCTAGTGCCACATAGAGCTACAGAGACACTTGTAAAGACAAGGCCAGAGGTCCAGGAGATAGAGGATGCTGAAGTACCTCTTGAAGAAGAATAGGTGCACATGCTGGCGCTCCTCGAAGAAAAAGGGAAGATAAAAGTGGGTGTTTCCCCATTCCCTAGCCAATTGGAAAAGGTTGTAGATCCTATCAAAGAATATGACTTGGTCAAAGACCTGGACACCTTTAAAACTAACCTAACATTCCGACAGTTAGTGATGTTGTCTCCTAGCTATCAAAAGAAATTAAAAATCATACTAACAAGAAGAAGAGGTCTAAGGATTTCTTCCTCAATAGCAACCAAGTCCAACAAAGCCTCAGAACTTGTGAAGGAAGTGGATGTGGCTAATGCTTTCTTCGATCCTGGAACCCTAGAGATTAGCATGTGGATTGAAGGATACTTTATAGCAGATGCATTGATTAATGGAGGTTCATCTTGAACATCATGAAAGCAACTCCTCATTTTAGCACCTATATTGGTCTGCCTCGACTTCTCTAAGGTCTTTACTATCTATGTGGATGTTACTGGAAGAGGATTGGGGGATATTTTACCCAAGAACATGATGTCATATCCTATGAAAGTAAAAAAATTGATGAAAAATAAAGGCAAATGCATGTATATAAGCAGAGATATTGGCTGTATTACATGCAGTGAAAAGTGGCATCATTATCTTTATGGGAGTCACTTTAAGGTGAAAAGTGATCATAAGGTGTTGAAATACTTTCCTTTTCAGCCCAACTTGTCTCCTAAACAAAGAATATGGTTGGCAATCCTTCAATCTTATGCATTAGGAAAAAAATGAACTCACAAATGGACCTTTTAGCCCCCCCTCTCTCCTCCTTAAAACAAGGAAAAGAGGAGAGAAGAATAGTAAAATAATCCTCCTCTCTCTCCACTTTTGCAATCTCGTTTTGGCTTTTTTATATTATCTACAAAGATACACTCAAATTCCTTCTCTCTCCTCATTCAAGAAGTCTTTTTTAACCAAATTTTATATTAAAAAAGGAGTTAGTTACGGGAGTGTGGTGCTTCGTTTTCAATGCAAAATGATTAGTAGATACGGGGTAATTGATTTTTTAATCAAGAACAAGGAAAATGAAAATTCGGAAGTTCCTTTTAAGATATTTTGGGGATTTTTTATATCCTAGCTTTTGGTTTAAAAAAAACCAATTGGTCAAATTTCATGTTTTTTGGAGATGTTTTTGGAGGCAAAATAGAAATATCTAAAATACAAAAAGTCTTAGACATCCCTACCCTCTGAGCTATTTCCCCCCATATGTATACTCTCTCATGGCTCTATTGTAACCTCTTCTCTATGTTTATGCAACCTTCATTAACAGAGTGAAATACTTACACCATCCTTTCCCTTGGCACCTTTATGTGCCTCTTTGTGCATCTCCACTCTACCTCTTGTGACAACCAAGTAGGCTCCTTGTTTTTATTAATAGTAAATTTATGAATACAGGAAAGAAGGAGCTGCATATTGAGGTAGAGATTGAATATGCCCCATTATTCAAAATAACCTAGCGTACCAGTGTCAACCCTCAAGTTTTGCAGAGTTACAAGAAAATGGGATTGAAACATGTGGATTTATGGGTTGATGGGGGAATCTACCCAATTGACCCCTTAAACAATAGACCTCTAACTTTCTCAAGAATCAAAAATTTGCTGAAGTATGTGTGTGAGGGTGAAAATTGGTTACTTGGTTATATTTGGCGGCTCAATGATTAGGTGTTCAAAGTATTTACAACTTGCCAAGCAACCATAAAAAATTTCCATGATGTGATCACTGCACATCAACTTCATATACAACAGCTCATAGGACAAGTGGTACAGTTGAATGACACTATAATTCAACAAAACAATCAAATTATTTCAATATAGGACACTATCCATGACATTGGTATCTCATATGAGGAGGCAAAGGCACAATTGGACGACTTGAGAAAGATCAACAGCAAGCTAACATAGGAGTGCAAACAAAAGAAGAAGCCAATCAATGAGTTAATTGTGAATAGTAGCTAGTGGAAGCGACGTATCAAAGCATGTAAGGTAGCTCAGAAAGAGAACCTAGGTGAGGGTGAGGTTGGATCGTGTGTTAGTAGATTGCTGACGGCAAGTACATTGGAAAACGCTTTGAGCAATCCTAAGTTTAAGGCTGTGAAGAAAAAGGTGATTGAGTGCACATTAAAAGATGTGTCAAATGAGTTCTCAGCTGTGGATGCACAATCTATTTATGACAGGGCCGGTATTAGCACAACGACTTACTCAAAGATATTCAAAGGTGTGAAGGCTGGGTTTCGTCGTGTGTTAAAGAGAAATAGAATCGTGCCTCTTCCTCAACCTTCAAAGTTAATAGAGGCCCAACGACAACTTAATACAAAGGTTTTGGAGTTGTTCAATGTGTGGAAACACTAAAGGTTGGGACCAAAAATGCATATGAGGTGAAGTTCAGCAAACTCAACAATTACTATTTAGATTTGAACAAGGTGCAGTCGACAATGGTAATGTACTACAATATGTCTATTGAGGAATATAATGGTAAATTGCAGTTTGTTATAAAATTAGATGAAAGTGAGCTCATCAAAGGAGTAAAGCTTGAAAGAGTTAATGTAACTCTGATGAATAGAGCTTTACAATTCGACAAGAACAACCCACGGAACCTTAGTGTTCAATATGAGTGCCATGTGTGGTGGCTTGATGCATTTGAAGTTCCTAAGGAAACATTTGAGGTGATGCAGCTATTCTTTATGCACACAAGCATTCCAAGCATCGTCAATCATCAGGAACATGGTGAGATGCTCTCAGTTGAACGGTATGGTCAATACTTAGTTGAATGACATCTTGCAAGTACTTGAAAACTTTAAAATGCATATGTGGAATCTCCAATGTTGCAAATACAAAGAATCCATGCCTATATTTCTTGACAGAGAGGGTGGAAGGAAAGGACGAAAAGAAGAATTGGCGAAGGGTGACAAGTGCTGCACCGACATACAATAGAGAAGATCCCACTTGGAATCCCATATTCAACATTCCCTTGGATCGTATTCACATTTGTTCATTGCATGCTTTTGTCAGAATCATGGAGAAACTTGTATATGAATACATTTGCTTTGCTTATAGGATGCAACCAGAAAAAGAAGCCATTGTAACGTGTAGGAATGTGGAGCGAGTGCTATCAGAAATTGGGCTACACAAGCATCAAGTGACGATTGAAAAAGATGAGAAGAGATCAAGAAAATCTGGTAACTTGCCAAAAAAGCCTTGCTAGGTGGAAAAAGTTACATTTTGCAGTTCCTGATCAAAGTAATGGAGGAAAAACAAGATTGGCCAAAGCTAAGGTTTGGATAAGTCTTAACAAATTGGCTCCCTTACTTGGCAAGTTGGTATTTAACAATGAAGATATGCAAGAATTTATCAATGATGTGCATAGCTTCTATGAAAACATGGTGGAAGCATGGGGCAAAAGCTCTATCACACGTTACATGGTGCGTACTAAGTTAATACTTTAAAATTGTATGAATTGTATAAACTATTGAGCATAGTTTTACTCATGTGTGATATGTGTCTTTGTACATATCCTTGAGGCACATGGGCCATAGTTTGTAGATAAGGGAAGCATCAGAATTTGGTCCACACAAGGGATGGAAAATTCACATTTGATAGCGCGTAGTGCATACCAAAGAAAAACTGATCATGGTGGAGGGGTGAATGGTAGCAATCCAATGATCCAATTGCTAGCTTGGTGGTATAGGATTATAGCAGTGGATAAAGCTAAACTCTCGCAGAAGAGAGAAAATGAAAGTGCTGATGAATCGGCTGCAGACATGATGGAATCACGTCGTGTCACTAAAAGAGTGTGTTATGAAGCCTCAAGTGCCAAAGAAAACCATGCCAAGTGGCTAGAAACAAGGCTTCGACAAGGCAGCAAATGGGTTCGAAGAGAGCTAAGATAGTAAGATGAACAATGTGAGTCAATGTAAGTGCAATTCATAGTTTAAGAGAGAAAGAGAGAGTGTGCATCTATGTGAATGAGTCTCACAGTTTAGAGTTATATAAAAGAGGGTCTCACTTTTATCTTATTCATTGAGTTCTCACATCTCTTGTGCATAAAAGATGGCTAGGTCTATGGTAGTTGCAAATAAGCTTCCACTCAGAGCCCCATATCGTGTTCAGCCCCTTGGAGCATCTAGTAGCTCAGATGCACCCGCTTCTCAACCCAATCCACCTTCCTCAAGCCGCCCTCACAAGGATCATCCTCAGCATCCCCACAAGAAATGCAAGTGGAAGCCAGGTAGAGTAGCCTTGAGAGAAATTAGAAGGTATCAGCACTCTTTTGATCTCATCATTCTGAAGGCGAGCTTTTTGAGACTTGTTTACGAGATTGTGCAAGACCTCTACCGCACAGAAAGCAGGAAGTGGTTTTTGGCATAAGGTTAGGATAGACCAGATCGCTTCACAAAAGAATGTCTTCATGCTCTAGAGTGTGCTGCAGACAGAGGACTTTTTAGTTGACTTGATGACTGATGCTCAACGTTGTGCAATACATGCGAAGCGTGTCACTGTAACTCCCAAGGACTTCCAACTTATAAGAAATCTTCAAGTTGTGAAGGATGCATTTGTTCCAATGCAATGAATACAGTTCGTAATGTTATCTTTTTTGGCATAGTGTTATTCTCGCGCATTGGACATATGACTATGTCCCAGTGCAAAACTCTTGTATGCGCCCTTAAAATATAAATTAAAAATTTACACTTGTCCTTCACTCTCAACTTTGACTGTGCATCTTTGCTGTATTTTCAATTCTCACTTACAATTTTTGTTAGCACTGTCAATTTCAATAGGAATAATATGAAAAAAAGTTGCCATTTCTTGTTGTAGACTTTACTTCTGATGTCTCTGTATAGTCTATGTGGTGTGAAGTTTCTAAGGGCCAGTAGTCGCGATGTTGATTAGCTCTTCCTGGCAGGAAAGTGGCTCCAGATGCCAGACTTCGGAGGGGTCTGCATGCACTTTTTTTTCAAAAAAAAAAAGGGCTCTTGGCCACCTAACAAGTGCATGTGTGAAGTTTCGTTGCATTCCAATAAAAGGTTATAGATTTACGATCACACGATGGACAGTGCATATGAAGCTGCATTAACCCGATTTTAGGGTTTAAATGGGTTAAAAGTTCATTCTTCTTCTCATTTTCACATCTTGCTTTCTTTTCTTCCTCCATTTTCACATCCCCAATCTGCATAGTATTGCACTAGGAAAAGTGTAAAGATCACATACATCTAGAACTTAGGTGGTTTGTATCTTGAAGCTCTACTTGTACAAAAAATAAGGATGACCAGTAAGATTACTAAGTGTGTTAGCTTTACTGGTTAGAGAAAGAGGTGTAAGGGACTGGGGGGGTAAAACCCTAAAGGGAAGAGCCACCTAAGCTGATTAGGTGATTGTTATATTAGAAGGATTTCTACCTTAGAAAAGGTTGCGTGTAAATTCCTTGAGCAAGTGTTCTGATACATCCAAGTTAAATTCTGGTTGTGCATGCAATGGGATTGTGATGCCTTGAAGCAAGTGGTTGTGCATTCAAACTGTTTGTTAATGAGGTTTTGGATGTTAATCCAAGTGGGGTGTGATTGATGATTTCATGGCCGGGTCTGTGATGATTGATTGCCATGGGGACAAAGGATGTTTTCTTAGAAGATGACAGTGGGCTGGTTGCCTTGATTGTGCTTGATTCTTAACAAGGATTAATTAAGGAAGGATTCCTCTAGTCCAACTCCCCCGGCTAGTAGTGATGCCATATACCGAGGGAATAATTTTATTTTCCGCACCGGGAGCTTGGATCGACTCTTGTTGCAAGAGGTCTCTCCGCATGGTTTACATTTAGGAGACACAGTGCTAAGGGTGCCCGAGGGGACATAGGCTGTAAATCCCTTTCACTGCCTAACCCCCTGCATGACTCACGATGGGATCGTGAGGCTCTGGATACTAGTTACAAGGTAGAATCTTGGTAGGATAAACCTTCGGGTTTTTATTTCCGAGATATGGAAGGATTATTTCTATGGAGGTAGAAAGGGACACTTAATTCTCTTGTATGGGCAGGAGACAAACATTAACATGAAGATAAGTTAAGGAACTATTTGATCTTGTTTTATCTTGTCTTTGTGTTCGTGCCCTGAATTACATAAAGGAACTTGTGATTAATGGGTTAATTAAGGAAGCTGCTTTTATGTGTCAAAAATAATGTGGTTGGTAATTAGATAACTAAGTAACCCGAGGAAAGCGCGGTGGATGTTGGACCGTGGAGGGTGGTCTCGGTTAGCCGAGAGCTTTCCTCAATGGAATTTATTTGATGCGAACATTAGATAGACAAGGACCTTAGAACTTGTAAGTTAAAAACCTGATTCATACCATTTTAGGGGACCGAAATGGGACTATGCCCTATGGGCAGAGAGGTCAAGCGATGCATCCCTCTCGTTTCCCATTCTCTTTGAACCAAGTACGGTATGAGTCTACTTTGGTCTAGTTGTATCTGCGCAAAGTGGAGCAGTTGTAGACCGACGCTAGAAGGTTCTTGGGAAGACTCGACTACAAGGAACCCAGACTTCAGGTCGATCCTAGTGGGAACGCTTGGATAAGTTCCGTTGCGAGGCAGACTCAAGAGACCCTAGTTGGCAAACCCCGTGTCATTCCTTGGGAGCGCTGGTCGGCGTCGTCTAGATTTATCTCTCGCTGGACTACTAAGACGTGTCCCGCAAATAGACGGGCGGGCACGTTACAGTTGGTATCAGAGCAAAACTTCATGATGATACATGATTGATTAATGTTTGGTTCATAGACATATCCTAAACAGAAGTAACCTGAGTGGTATGGCTTGATTGTCAAGCACCTTCTACACCCACGAATGCTGACATGCAAGAGAAGAAATTTCTTCTCAAGAAAATTAAGGCATACGAGTTTGATGGAGAAGGGTTAGACGTTGCAGCAGCAGAGGCAGAGATATGGATTGAGACGATGGATGACTATTTCTCTACTTTGGGAACTGCTTCCATGAATTAAGTAATGGTTGAAAAACTGAAGTTAGTTGGCCAGGCTCGGTTATGGTGGAAGCAATGGTGCAAATATCAAGGTATTTCTGAAGCCGTTGTTACGTGGACTTAGTTGTTGAAAGATGTTGTACGCGGACGATACCTTCCACCAACCTACCAAACCTTGAAGATGAATGAATTCTTCAAGCTCAAGCATATGGAATTAACTGTGGAAGATTACTACTCAAAGTTTATAATCCTACTAAAATATGCGCCACCTATGGATATTGCACAGCAAGTATCCAAGTTTTGCCATGGCCTGAACACTCCTCTGAACCACTGTCTTGAAGCAATGTGTCCAATGGACTTGCAAGACGCATTACTTTGAGCGAATCCAATCGTCCAAGAACTTAAATCATGCAATTGTAGCAAAGATGACTTGGAGATCAGGATAAGTGATGTCATATGTGTGGAGAGATAGGGCACATTCGTAGGAGATGTCCCTACCGTCAATGCTTCCATTGTAATGAGCTAGGACACATCCAAGTAGGCTGCCCTGATCTAAGTCCAAAAGACATTGGGCCTCTAAGAAAATGAAGCTACATAGGTGCAGTCTATGGATATATAGACGAATCAGATGAAGACGAAGATCTAGAGCCCATTAAACCTTATTAAGGGGACTAAAATTCCTAGAAGCTTAATCGACATGTAACACAATTGAGAATAAATCCTACTCTTGTACCTATGGTTAATTCGAATAATATGAGTGCACTATTTGAAACACTAAGAATAGCGTAGCCGATGCGTGATGGGTCTTAACCCACAGGTCGTAAGCCCCAATAGTGATTGTCTTCCTCAGGTCTTCTTGAGATGAGGACATCTCGATTCCTCTAAGGGGGAGAGGATGTAATATTTCCCCCCCCTCCACATGCTTCCCCCGTGCCTCCCCCCATAAGAACCCCTCCTTAGAATTTCTTTAAAAATTACACAATTTTTTTTACTCTCCCTCTCTCTCCCCTTGCCGACTGCATGGCAGGGAGAGAGAGTGTGTGTGAGTAATGAGTGGGGGGGGCATGCAGCCCTTGGTGGGAGGTGGCGGACATCCATCTTTCCCCCTTACCCCCTCCACCATATAAGGGAGCCTCCCCCCTCCTCCCTGGTGATCAACCGCATGCTTTCCCCCACCCTCACCGTGAAGAGCGCCCCCCCTCCATGTTAGCAGGCAGGCATCTCCCCCCGTCAGCATGCCACCCTCCCCTCCCTCGTAAATAGCGCCCCCCGTGGACTCCAGTAGGCACTGCCCCCTGGCCGTGACAGAAAGAGAGGGAGAGGAGAAGAAGAATAAGAAGAAGAAGAAGAAGAAGGAGAAGAGAGAAGAGAGAAGAAGAAGAAGAAGAAGAAGAAGAAGAAGAAGAAGAAGAAGAAGAAGAAGAAGAAGAAGAAGAAGAAGCAGCAGCAAGAGAAGGAGGAGAAGGAGGAGAAGAAGGAGAAGAAGGAGAAGGAGAAGGAGAAGGAGAAGGAGAAGGAGAAGGAGAAGGAGAAGGAGAAGGAGAAGGAGAAGAAGAGAAGAAGAAGAAGAAGAAGAGGGAGAGAGAGAAAGGAGAAGAAGAAGAAGAAGAAGAAGAAGAAGAAGAAGAAGAAGAAGAGAGAGAAGGAGAAGAGAAGAAGAAGAAGAAGAAGAAGAAGAGGGAGAGAGAGAAGGAGAAGAAGAGAAGAAGAAGAAGAAGGAAAGAGAGAAAGGAGAAGAAGAAGAAGAAGAAGAAGAAGAAGAAGAAGAAGAAGAAGAAGAAGAAGAAGAAGAAGAAGAAGAGGGAGAGAGAGGAGGAGAAGAGAAGAAGAAGAAGAAGATCTTGGTGGAGTTTTCCATGATGGCACCAAAGCCAAGTATTGCGACGAGTCTCGATCATAAGTGGAACCAGAGACATGAGAGATGCAGACGGAGAGGCAAGCATCAACTATGCCCCTACTCCTGCGAATCAAGTCCAGGTTCCTCAAATCTTGTTTTCTCTAGATGTTTATATCATCACACTTAAAATATGTAGACTCATTAATGTTGCACATAGCTTGCCATAGGAGTTGTACAATACCACCATTGAAGATTTTAGATCATCAATTTCATAAAGAAAACACATGAGGGATGTGCATGCCTTAGGGGAATTATTTCGATCATCTTATGCATTGAGTGTTGTACTCAAGAGTTGCAACTTGCGTGAAATGATAGAATAATGAATTTTGCATAGGTTTATGCCACATGAAATGATAAGGTTTCCTTAATAATTTACATAAAATGACAGACTTTCATCTAGTTTAGTGTGTGGTTAGTTGGTAAGACTCATGATTTGCATCCGTGATTAAATTAGACACATGAAATGATAGTTTCTATTCACATGATGCATTTGTGTTTATGCAGGGAAACTTAGGCCATACAAGTGCCTGCATATTAGGGTTAATTAATCATTGACTAAATGTGAAAAGAGTTAAGGATCGTGGATTGTATTAATGCATTAAGAATCCCAAGTGCGAGTAAGATGAGTCTGATTGGAAAATTATGCATAGTATCGCACTAGGAAAAGTGTAAAGATCACATACATCTAGAACTTAGGTGGTTTGTATCTTGAAGCTCTACTTGTATGAAAAATAAGGATGACCAGTAAGATTACTAAGTGTGTTAGCTTTACTGGTTAGAGAAAGAGGTGTAAGGGACTGGGGGGGTAAAACCCTAAAGGGAAGAGCCACCTAAGCTGATCAGGTGATTGTTATATTAGAAGGATTTCTACCTTAGAAAAGGTTGTGTGTGAATTCCTTGTGACAATTGATTGCCATGGGGACAAAGGGTGTTTTCTTAGAAGATGACATTGGGATGGTTGCCCTGATTGTGCTTGATTCTTAAAAAGGATTAATTAAGGAAGGATTCCTCTAGTTCGACTCCCTCGGCTAGCAGTGATGCCCTATACCAAGGGGGTAATTTTATTTTTTGCACCGGGAGCTTGGACCGACTCCTGCTACAAGAGGTCTCTCCGCAGGGTTTACGTTTAGGAGACACAATGCTAAGGGTGCCCAAGGGGACATAGACTGTAAATCCCTTTCACTGCCTAACCCCCTGCATGACTCAACATGGGATCCTGAGGCTCTGGATGGGTTTATGTTTAGGAGACACAGTGTTAAGGGTGCCCGAGGGGACATAGGCTGTAAATCACTTTCACTGCCTAACCCCCTGCATGACTCAGGATGGGATCTTGAGGCTCTGGATACTAGTTACAGGGTAGAATCTTGGTAGGATAAACCTTCGGGTTTTTATTTTCGGGATACGAAAGGATTATTTCTACAGAGGCAGAAAGGGACACTTAATTCTCCTATATGGGCGGCGGGAGACTAACATTAACATGAAGATATGTTAAGGAACTATTTGATCTTGTTTTATCTTGTCTTTGTGTTCGTGCCCTGAATTACATAAAGGAACTTGTGATTAATGGGTTAATTAAGGAAGCTGCTTTTATGTGTCAAACATAATGTGGTTGGTAATTAGATAACTAAGCAACCCGAGGAAAGCATGGTGGATGTTGGACCATGGGGTCCATCCTACGGCAGGGTGGTCTCGGTTAGCCGAGAGCTTTCCTCAATGGAATTTATTTGATGCGAACATTAGATAGACAAGGACCTTAGAACTTGTAAGTTAAAAACCTGATTCATACCATTTTAGGGGACCGGAATGGGCTTATGCCCTATGAGCAGAGAGGTCGAGCGATGCATCCCTCTCATTTCCCATTCTCTTTGAACCAAGTACGGTATGAGTCTGCTTTGGTCCAGTTGTATCTACGCAAAGTGGAGCAGTTGCAGACCGATGCTAGAAGGCTGTTAGGAAGGCCCAACTACAAGGAACCCGGACTTCAGGTCGATCCTAGTGGGAGCGGTCGGATAAGTTCCGTTGCGAGGCAGACTCGAGAGACCCTAGTTGGAAAACCCCGTGTCATTCCTTGGGAGTGCCGAGTGGCATCTTCTAGATTTATCTATCGATGGACTACTAAGACGTGTCCTGCAAATAAACGGATAGGCACGTTATAGAGGCCGCTACAACTATATGCAATTAATCCTAGTTGCATGCACACATGAGAGAGCACTTGTCATTGAGCATGCACGATATTTGGGATGTTCATCACAAAATTAGGAACCTCTGGTTGAGTGTGTAAGGTGGTTGGGTGAGTTAGAGGGTCGTGAAGGATGCCGTCATTTGTGAGATGTGTTAGAGGGTCCTTCATGAATATAGTTATCTAGGTCCTTCATATGCACTCCAAATAGAGGGCCGTGAAGGACCCAGATAACTATATTCAGAGTTCATATCACGAAGTTATGATCCAAACAAGTTGCAAACAGGCATAGGGCCAAAAAAACGAAAATAGTGAAAAGCACTAGAAAAGCAAACGCCAAAAGCTAAAAGCAAAAAGCCTAATGTGTGTGTAAGGATGAGGAAGAGAAGAGCAAAGAGTCTTCCCCCTCAATTCCAATTGTACCATGTGAGAGGAGAGTGGAGGGTCACATGCGAGAGTGTGAACTCTTGTCGTGCTAGCTTGTGAAGTCGGAGAACTTGGAAGTTGAAGTGCGGAGTGTTGAACAAAGGTTATCAAGGTATGAGAATACTATTCATTTGGTTTTGTTTTTGAATTGTTGGTGTTTTTGAAATTTGTGTTGGAGTGATGCTCTACCCACTTTTGGGTTTTAAGTTGTTTTGAGCTACGAGAGGCATTGTTTGTTTGGCTTGTGGTTTTGTGTGTGGTTTGTGTAGTATTTGTCAAAATATTTCAATTTTTTGTATTGTGTTGTGCATCGACAAAGTCAATTCCCCCAACTAGCACTCCTTAACGTCTCGTTATCGAGTTGTGAGTGAGGCTTGCTCTCGATCACCACTCACGCAACATCGTCTTATGTTGTAAGACAAAGACAAGGATTAGGAGCATATAATACACCTCATGGTATTGCCCTTATGGTCATACTCTCTAGAGTTCCAAAGCCTTCCTATAATGTTATCCAATTCCTCTTTTGCAAAATTTCTACTTAGTCAAGATACACTTATCCTTTGTAAATGTACTATTTTGAAGCATGCCACAAAGATATGCAAGGGTATAAACCATGATAGGCATATTCTTCTTGAGATTCTTCCAATCTCATCATGGCCTTTGGAATATCCTATAAATTTAAAAGTGTGCATCATTGCCTTATCAGGAATCTCCCAATTTAGAGATAAAAGACTTGGCAATGGCAAATCCTTGATATTTCCATATGTACCTGCTCTAGAGAAAACCACATACTATGCATAATATATAAAAAAACTTCTCTCATTAAAAGAACCCATGGTGTGATTAGTATAGATAATGTCTATGAACATCTTATGAATCTCATGGAAGGTTCCACTTAAGCTTTCCCTAGGTTGGCATTCAGTACTTGTTGACAAAAATGTGCCTACAACCAAGTTTCATTATTAGTACTTGCTTAAATGAAAAAAATATTGCATACATTATCAACTAAAGACTTACAATGTGTTTGCTAGAAAACACATTTGTTTGGAGGCAAGTGCATATCCTTGGCCATGTAAACATGTTACACTTTGACAAACCACCCTTCAAGTATAATTTTGAAAGCAATTATATGTCCATTCTAGTGATGTCTATAATCTTCTCGTTTTCTTGTTTTCACCTTGTGAGAGCCCTTGCAAGAGGGAAACATGGTGACCTAGTCATTTATGCTAAAGGTTTTTGGCTCCCAGTTTCAATCAGCTCCCTGGCTATAGATGGTGGAAGAGTTTACTAAACGAGAAGGATGCCTTATGGATGCACACATAGATTGAATTCACAGAGAAAGAAGCTCACCAAGAAATGTTAGAATAAAATTTATCGTGTCCTTTGTAAAATTTTATAATTAAATAAAGACTTCAGGACTACCAAAACATGTCAAACTTTGGAGATTTTGGCTAGAAAGGAGGAGAGAATCACAAAGTGGACTCTACTATCTCCAAAAAAGAGGAGATAAGAATACCATATTCTTGCACACGTGGCAAACTATCTTTGGCCCTTTTCTTAATCCCTGATTAACCAAATTACATTTTTTGAAGCATTTTTAACCCTTATGGTCCATCATATTCTATTCGCATTTAATAAAGTTAACATCTATAGTGATCTAAGGGTATTGTTCCATGATCATGTCAATATAATGCTTCATTATATCTTTTACTTCTTCCATGATATTAGACACAAAAGGCTCATAAGTAGTAGCCTCAGCCACTATTCTCACATTAGGTTTAACTATTTGAAGAGAAGTTGCCAACTACATAGTCCCTTAGTTCACAATGGCAGCTTACTAATTGTTTATAGATATCATAGGTGTTGACTTGACAACATTCAACATCCCAAGAGCTAGTAGTTGCAAAAATCCTTGAGGGGGTCCCTAACTCAAGCTCATAGAGATCCTAACTTAGGCTCATAGAACTACTAGGTAATGCAGGTAGTAAGGGATTATAACTAGCTAGCACTACATTTTGTACCACTTCAATTGCCAAGGAGGATTGCCCTCTTGCCACATAAGTAGCTTGGATTATAGAATCTATCCCTCTGCTACAATTATTGCTACATCAATATCATTGAGCTTAATATTACTCAAGTGAAGTTGGATTGTAAAATCCAACCATCCCAATAAAAGCTATAGTTTGAAAATAGCAAGAGGCAGTGGAATAGTTGCATCCTAGTGCTAAAAGACCTTGCGTAGCTTTTGAGCATATTCTTTTACACTCTCATTAAACTTCTAACATGTCTCATTATAGATACATCCCTACCATTTTTCACCCTTTAGAGGGGAGAAATCCCTATGAAAAAGAGTGTAAAACCCTTGCATATTGGTGATTGAATTGGCTACAAAAGGCGATAGTACCATTGGGCTACATTCCCTTTTAAGCTCACACCAAGGAATATCATATATGATCATTTATGTGACATTGTTGGCATAGGTGATGTGAGATTGTAGTTTGGTACTAGTGCTCCATTTGTGTTGCATGGATGATTTTACATGGAAGATTACAATTAGCAACCTCATTTTTTCTAAAGGTGCCAAGGTTGGTAGCATGTATCCCTTGCTTGTATTTGGATATGTTGATCATCTTTTGGCCATGTTTGACCTTTCTCATGTATCTCTTTGGCATCACTATCTTAGGCATATGTCCCTTAAAAGAAATTCCTTATTTGTAGTACTTATTGCCTCTTTACTACTCATGTTTTGATTCATGTGATCATTATTTATATGGCAAAAGCAAACATGTGACTTGCATATAAAGCCTCATTCTTAATGCATGGGTGAGTTGTTGGCTCTTGTACATTCAAATGTTTGTCATTCCATGCCTTGTTAGTCACTAGATGGTGCAAAGTATTTTGTTATATTCATTGATGACTATTTGCACAAGGTTTGGGCCTATTTCATAAAGTAAAAATTGAAGTTTTGCATATGTTTAAGCACTTTCTAGCCATGGTTGAGGACTTGTAATGTGCTTGATTGAGGAGCCCTTATTAGCAGAATTTAATGGTTCATTGAGATACTTTTCATAAGCAATGTTGCTTGGCACTCCTTAGAATAACACAAGTTTTGTTGCCTAGGCTCTCTTGAGTCCACTTTGCAATGGAAGGTCATGATCATAACCCATAAGGATCGTTTTTTTCTTTCTTAATTTCCTCCCTAAAACCCCTCTTAGATGCAAGGTAATTAAAGTACAATTACACACATTGGGGAGAACTAGATTATCCCTAGTACTAGTTCATATTATATCTAATATAACAAGAATAAGTTATTGTATATTACATCTTCTTTTACAAGCATCTAAAGGGTGTTGTTTCAATATGTTGAGTTTTTCTTTTTAAGAAGATCTTATTTTTATGGAATATCCATACTGATTATTGTATTGATATTACAAAATATGGATATTTTCCTATAATTTATAGGTTGATTGCCTTTGATATGTACTTATACAAAAGTTATTGTGCCCTCATGGGTAGATTTTTGCTTACACACTAAGCTTCCCCCAAGGTTTGTGGCTCGATCACTTCACCAAGAGGATGTTTAACCATGCTAGAGACTAGGATTGGCCCCAAATGCAAGAGGCCTCTTTGTAGGGAGGATGTTAGGCTAGGAGGCTACAAGGGTGCTAGGGGGACTCTGGCTGTAAATCCCTAGGGTCTATCAAGGACTAACCTAATGCCTACGAGCTTAGGATGGACTTTCTAAAAGGCCCCAATGCTAAATAAGGGTAGATTGATGGATGGTGTGCCATGAGATTTGGACACAAGCCCTTGATTAAGGGATGGAATGCTAAGCTGGCATTGCATATTGGAGGAGTCTTGGAGAAGGTGTAGGATAAATACATTGTTTTGTAATTGCTTTCAAAGGATTATTTGACATTGTCTATGTGTTTATGATGAGAAATTATGTGAAGGAACCAATGTTAATTTTACTAAGAAAGCTACCTTTGCATATCAAACATTAATATGTTAGAATAATTAAATAACTAAAACATATCCTCAAGAAAAGTAGGAAGGTAGAATCCTCGATGGGTTCCTCATATAGATGGGTGGTCTCTATGAGCCAAGATTTTTCCTTCATTAGGAAAAAAATGAACTCACAAATGGGCCCTTAAAAATAATATAATTTAAGATGTGGACCTTTTGGATTTTCCAATAGGAAGGCTAGATGTTAACATCCATGGAGGGTGCATCTTCTCTATCCAAATCTTGGGTTTTTTTAATTTAAAAAAAGGGGTAGTGGGGGAAAAAAAAGGAATAATGAATAGTACACAAAATTTGAGTTTCTCTCACCTTGTATTTCCCCCCTTTATTTGGAGAATTTTCAATTTTGGTTTTTTTCCCTCTCACAAAATCAGTTTGACCTAAAAGTTGAGCAACATACCACTTTCCTTCTCTTCTCTATACTCGTGAATTTTCATCTCCGTTGAAGCTCCCTGCTAAGAGTAATTAGGGTTTTGAGCATTCTGCTTACCTCTACACTTTCTTCTCCATGCAGCTGATGGGACCTAAAATGGGCCGGAACTGGCTCATGCACTAGCCGGACCTCTATCATGCGCTCAACAACCCCACGGCCTCGCGGACAGGAGCATTGATGACACATACATTATACACTGCCTTCCTGAACATCTTGCATTTGTATCACATCTCGTAGTCCAACTCTAACCCAATTAGCACTCCTCAAAGGGAGTCCCAACACATTGCCAAATAGCACGAAGTACAAACATAGGAGGTCCTTCCACGGCTGACTGCCGCTACCTCACTGCGACTCTTCTACACCTTGGGGATTGGCCCCTCGATGCATCGCTAAACATAAAACACAATATCACACATATTTTCACTCAAGGTACCAATTGATCGTATCCAAGAATGTACCATTTTCCTCACTTTCTTCCCCCTAGACCCACGTCTACCTACAGCTTGGGATATCCTGTCTCTCACTCAACATTGGTCACGATCTAGAGAATACAGGTGCTATGCATCCAGGAGGTATTGTCTGATACCTTTAAGTTTCTTTATGATTTATGCAAGTAGTGAATGTCCATGTGCTCAAACAATTAAGAAAATCAGCACTTGTGCACATGTGGAAAACATCTCTTTCAATGATTTTGACTATCACTTGTATGCGGCTTTGCATGAACCTAGCACCGAGAAACCCTCGTGCTACTAGGTTCTTAATTTTTAATTATCCACCAACCTAAATGGTATGCATAAAAACTAGCAAGATTTTCATCATTTCATTCAGCATTTAACACCTTTTATGCACTCTACCCCCTCACCCGTTTAGGTTGTTCATTATTGATCGGTTTAGGGTTCATTTTCCACATTTTTTGTGTATAAACGCAAAGAAAACCACACTAGAAAAAAAATGTGGGGCTGAATTGAGGCAAATCCTCATGCTTCAGACCCCACAAACATTCACAAACATAGTTCTTATTTTACCTTAATTTTCGGCACTCAAAATCCATTTTTTTCCTATTTTTCAGTGGTTTTTCCCTATTTTCTTTGTATTTTTTCCATTTTTCTGCATTTTTTAATTACTAAAGACTCAAAACAGGTTATGGGCTATGGCCCTTAGTTCATTTGCAGCAAAATATAAATTTAGTTGGTGTGTCTTATTATATCTTCCATTTATATATCAAAAACACCCAATTTCTCCATATTTCGCGTGTTTTACGGGTTTTACACCATTAATTTCATTCACAACACTTATGATTTTCTGATTTTCTGAGCATAACCTGATCAAACTCATAGCAAACAATAACATAATGCATAATCATCCCATGGGAACAAATATTCATGAAGCAAATTACATAAAACATCAATTTTTTTTGTAAAAATAAAATTACCGTTCTTTGCGGGTTACGAGTTTTTATTTGCCATGTCTCGGGACTGATTTCCAGCAGCCATTAATGCTCATGACAGTCCGGAATCAGCAATCTTCATTCCTCTTGAACCAGGAGCAATCCGGTCTTCATTGGACAAGCATCTATTATTCATTCTTCTTCTTCTTCTTCACCACATGAATCTGCCCTTAGAGGAGAGAGAGGGAGGAGAGAGAAAGACTGAAATCAGAGATCTTCATAGAGACCACCATTGGAGGAGTGAAGCACGGCGATATGACCAGCAGAGGCAGAGGGAAATGAAGCCCCATAATCGATTGGTATGGTTGTTCACAGGCAACATGCTTGATCTCCCATCTTCTTGGCGCAAATTTTGGCGCCCTCTGTCGCCATCTCTCCTCATGTTTTGATCCTCCAAAGAATGCCACGATTTGTTGTGGCATAAAATGTCCCAAGGCCCCCCCCAAAGGTCACTTGCATTTGGCCACTCTAATGTCCACCTCTTCGTATCTTGCCCGATTTCTTGGCCATTTCCCCGTCCGGACTCCGAATTGAGATCTGAAATATCCTGGGTGTCTGGCTCGGCATCCCGCATTGGCGGGTAACTCTTGTCAACCCGCACGACAATCTGAAAAATTTTGAAAAATCAACAAGTGTCACTCGGGCGCCTTTAAAGCATTTTGACGCTTAAAATCGTCCTAGATCGAGCCGCCCCCTTCGACGTTGAATATTTTTCCCTTGATATTCGTAATTTTTAGCTATTTTTAAGAACTTCTCGGCATCAAAATTCCGCTCTCATTGGCGACCATGGGTAGGGCAACTCAGCCCGTCGAATCCCACAATAGATCTGCACAAAACAACCAAAGGAAGCATCAAGCTGATACAAAAGAGATACGTATTAACCACATCACAATGCTCACCCTACCCCCTGACAGAACCAAGGCATGACATCCACAAGGAGTAGACCTAACATAATCTGATAAAAGGTCCGAAGCTAGTCACTAACCAACTGCTCCAACATGGCCAAACTAAAAAGAACTATCAAAGAGGTTGCCCTAAGTGGTGGTCTGAACTACCTACCTAACTAAGGACAACACGACTAGGAGCTCCTATTAGGCGAGGACTCCTATAGCCTGATCAAGAAGTGTTTTCTTTCAGCACATTTCTTCTTTTAGGGTTTTTATGATTGTCATACTCGGGCATGTAAAAAGGGGGGAGCTGAGCATAGTGACCCAAGGAGAACAGGGCATCAGCCTCAGGTCGTGTCTCAGTACCCAAGAACCTACCAAGCCCTCGCAAGGCGACACTTAATCCTTTTTTGACGCTCATTTTTATTTTCACTCCAACCTTCCTTAATTTCTTCTTTTCTAGCAAGATGCCACCCCTAGGAAGACAAGGCATCGGCCCTGGGTCTGACTCGTTCCCACGAACCTACCAGGCCTCCGCAAGGCAATGATCAACTGCTTATAAGATTTGTTCCTTTCCTTTTCTGTTTATAGGGGTTAGAACCCCTTTTTACACACCTTTGTATATTATCTGTAAGATATTCAGGGGTTTTTTTTCCCCCTCGTATCATCTTTATTTTCTTCTGGCCGGCTTTGCTAACTGCCTTACAACTAACAAGAACTCCTAGAACGGCTGCCTACCAGGCTAGCAGAACAGGGTCACTAGAACTCCCTTCTAAAATAGGTCTTTTGATGTCGGGCAATGTCTTTATAGGAGGCAACGACTACTCAGACCTCCCTCAAACATACTTAACCTAAACCTCGGGACTTCATGCCTTGGGCTCTGGTCCCCAACAAGAAAGAAAAATCCCTTAACAAGTGCACAAACACATAGAACATAAAAACCACAGTACTCATAAAGGAGAGATATCACTTGGATAGGGCCACAAGAAGCTCCCACGCAACAAAAGGCTCATTCCAAGCTCTGCTTCCGAACCTGTCTAGCACAAAACTCAAACAAGAAACCATTAACCGCACCTGCACTAAACAGACAACTGGCCATCTTGGCCTAATGAAAGAAAACACTTCACTACAAAACTTAATCAGCCCTCTTGGCCTAATGAAATAAAACAGTAAAACCTCGCAAAACTGACCCTCTTGGCCTAACGAGATCAAACAGAATAACACGAAGAAGTAAAGAAGGTGAATGTTACTTCCAATTGGAGTCTGAAAGATGTGAGGAATACCTTGGAATTGCTAGACAATACATCCCCTAGATATAAGTTCAAAGTGAATGGCGTAACAATTGGTAAAAGAGCCGAGCGCTCTTTCTCTTGTACGAGTTGTTTGTCTCCCACAATTGTGAGTTTTGAGCCTTGAGAATGAAAACTTTGCAGGAATTTATCTTAATAGACTGTCCTTAAGATATTTTTTAGTGGGAACTCATAAGCTATCATGAAGCAAGTTACCTTTCGAATGTATATAAATAAAATGTACATTACATTTGATTTATAAGTGAAAATTTTCATTACACCATGAGGTACAAAAATTTCATATAAATGTACAAAACCAAAATAATAAGGCTCGTATATGCTTATGTTTGCTATTTTGATTCTTTATCGATTTCTTCAAAGATATTTTTTCTCACAGGGCCTTTCTTTGATTGTTGAAAAAATTTCACCTTTACAGGTAGTCTCTTTTCTTGGGGCTTAAGAGGGGATGGATCAAATTTCAGAGGAGAGAGCATTGGCATTCCTTTTTTTTTAGACTCTGCAGCAGTGGTCCCATTGCCTTTGCCCTTGCCCTTGCCTTTACCATTGCCATTGTCCTTACCCTTTCCCTTGCCCTTTCCCTTGCTTGTGCCCTTGGCCATTGAAGTTTTGGGAGGAAGAGGGGAGTCAGGATCATATGGTGTGATTGCCCTGTCCAGAATCAGCTCAATGCATCTCTCCCTTATCTACCAAACATATGAATCAGGATAGTCTCTACACTGTAAGAATAAATGTTATAAGTTAGTGAAAAGAAATCATGATAAGGGTTACACAAACATCAAATGAAATTAACTTACATTCACTCCTTCTATTTGTAACAACTTTGAATCCACTGTTCTGCAAATATTTGAGATAACTCTCCATCCACAAGAATGCGCATCGCTTTGCAATGGAACTTCTTGTAGAAGAAAAGTATAAGGCCTTTGAGGATCAGCAAGATCCTCGTATGTTGTATCCAAAAATATAGAAACGAGTCTACCAGCACTGCAAAAGGAAGCTTTGTAAGTTCAAAATATTTTTTATAAATAAAATCAAAGTAAGTAATTTTCTTTCAGCATACATTCATGCTTGACCATGAACACTGCTGAGAGAATTCATAAAGATAATTTCTCTTGAAAGACAATTAATGTAGATGAGACTCCAATGCCCTCTGCAAATTCATAAAAGAGGTGAGTAGAAGGGTGAAAGCAAATGAATATAAATTTTCCTCTACAGAAAATGAAAAATACCTTTCTACATAAGGGAAAAAGATGTGGTAATTTGTCATACTATCGAAGCTACGAAAAAACGGTGAAATATTAGAACCAGATTTTGCAAATAGTTCCACAGAGAGAAGTGGATCAACAATATATATGGTTCTACGGATATCGAGAGTGAGAGAGGAGACCAATGCCCTGCAGTCAATAGCAAAAGCTATTCAATACAAATTTCATCCAAAATATACTTGAACCTATAAGGCTTTACTTACGCAAAAAAAAACAAAAAATATAAGCCTTACCTTAGGCAACAAAAAACAACTGAGTCAGATAGTTGGACATCCCTTTTTTCCAACATGGGCTCGTCCTCGGGAGATATACTAAGATATTCCTCCTCAGGTTCCGCAGAAACATTCACAAGAATCTGCCCATACACTTTGCCCATCCTCTCGCTATTGACGGGAGCAAGTGATGCGGCTTTCCTCTTGTAAACTTCGTCTTCAGTTTCAAACACCTCTTGATTTTTTTCACTCAAGAAAGACTCCTGCTGGGTGGCACCCCTTGTAGAGTAAAGGTGAGTTACATCCTCAACTTTTAGCTTTTTCTCTTTCCTGGACAATTTTGGGGGAATATTAAGGATTTCAAGGGCTTTTTGATCGTTGGAAGGCAAGGGCCTCAGCACTTTGTCAAACCTATACCTGATTCTGCTGATGATGCTGAAATCTTTATTCATAAGGGTGATTCTATGAGCATGGGCGGCAGCAATGTAAGCATCGTTCATGAAATCAATAACAAAATCTTCTGTGGCCTCTTGCAGGGCAAGAATGGTTGAGAGTTGCCACTTCTTATTTAGACCAGAGACAGTTGCCACTTGAGACAATCTATCAGAGATCTCTTTAACGACTCTTATAAAAGCAGCCTTTGGAATGACATGCTGTGTAGCTCTCTGGGCTTTCCTGATCTCACTGAAACATCTCTGCATATAGAAGAATCTCGACTTCCTCTTTCTCTTTTGTGGCTTGGGAGGTTCAGTGGCTTCAGTAGATGTAGGCTCAGGTGCAATTGTAGGGGATGAATCTTTCAGAGGGCAAGCCTCACCCTTTGCTTCCTCAACTTCAGGAGAAGAAACATTCACTGCACTCAAATTCTTTAACTCCATGGAAGATGTTAGGCCAACACCTGGTGTAGGGGGGATTTCTGTGGTAAAATGCTCTGGGGCCTGTGATGGCCCAGCTTCAGGAAACTTTGAAGAGGGCTCCTCCTCAGATTCATCAAATTGTAACTTTCTTCTACCCCCATTGTCCTTCCCATCCAGATACACTCTTCTTGCAGTTTGCTTTGTCCTTGCCATCCAGAAAAGCAAATACAACAACCAGAAGGACAATAACTGAAATAGCCAAAATCTTTAAACCCAACAGGCTAATCGGCGCGAGAAGGGACGAAATGAGAAATTTCGATACGGCGCGATATGACCAAAACGATGAGAATGGAACCGCGCCCTCACTCCGTATTGGAAAATACAAGAGGAGAAATTCTGAAACGGCGCGATAGGAGGATATGCGTAGACGGCGGAACCACTCCCTCGCTCCGTATTGGAGACGACAATGCTGATACGGCACGATATGGAGGAAACGAAGATAGCGTAGAGATGCCCTCGCTCCGTATTGTCAATGACACAAGGTCGATATAACGCGAGGGGGAGGTTACGAAAGCCTCGAACGAACGTACTGGCTCCGTATCGGCACACCTTGTTTTGACCAGCGAAGTAAAGGACTCAGCAAAAAGACCACTGATACAATGCGAGAGATTAGAAACGCAGAAGATGAAAGACTTGGATAGCACCGTATCGGCAAGCAAGGCGGGAGAGCTCGAGAAATGTAAAGTGTACACGTAGGAAAAATAACCCCTTATATACCCACGTCAATCATGACACGTGTCGGACACGTGTCCGACGCTGATTGTGCCACGTGTCTGCACATATCGTGCGTATGCTACGTGTGAACTAACGACCGGTCCACGTGTTTGCCACGTGGTTATCGGCCACGTGTTGGCCAACGGCTACTGCCACGTGTCGAAGACCAACGGATAGTGCCAGGTGGCATAATTCCGCGCCTACATAAGGGTGTGTCCCTAATCCGTACGGCTTTTTTCGGTTTTTTCTGGACCTCTGTCTCTTATCCTAATACGGCGCGAGAGCGAGTGTTTGCCTTCTTTGCTTTCGTCTGTTCGCGTCGTTTTGGAGGTTCTGTAGAGTCTTCCTTCAGCTTTCCTCCCAAGCTTATAGTGCCCAAGCTCGTGTGACCACCGTTGTGGCTCTTTCATTAAGGTTCTTGCTGGAATCACCGATACGGCGCGAGGGGGCACATCCGTCTGAATCGTTTCACTCTTATCGCGCCGTATCGGTAGAAGCTATAAACATGTCTGAACCTACAGAATTCCTAGGCTCAAGGTTTCTCCAGGAACTGGTAAAAGAAGAAGGCTTTCAAAAGGCTCAAGGGCATCAACATGTGATGAGCCTGTGCATTCTTTTTCTTCTCCATGCTCTGCCACCAGTGTGAGAATGCCAAGTTCATCTCCAGGGAAGCGAACGTCGGTAATGAGAGGTCAAGGAGTATCAGAGCTTACTGATATCACTCCATCAGAGAGGTTACTTGATTTTATCCTGCAGAATGGAATGGATCTCTCATTCTATGGAGTTGTGAAAAATGTCTTTAATCCTGATTGGGACCTTGAAAGTATTCTGAAATCTTGTGAAAAATATATTTTGGAGGACTTTTTGGAGTTTGAAAATCTTGCAGGTCCTTCTGTTGAAGTTGGCACAATTGAATATGTCCATGTTCCCATTGGATCAACAGGAAATGAAAAGTCAGTTTTTACTAAGAAGTGTGGTGCCCACTCTCTGGAGAGGTTTTATTCAAGAGACATGTTTTGCTCCACTCATTCCAAAAACTACAAGATGATGAGAAAATCTGCTGCTTTTATTGTTTTCACCCTTGTCAAATACCCTGTGAAAGCTGAGGAGCAACAGTTGGAAGGAGCAAAGTCTGCCAGCTTTTGCATGTTAGATGATCTGGTAGATGAAAAGGAAACAGAGGAGGTTGTAGATGCAGATTTTGAGGCTTCTATTGCTGAGAATTTGGATGTTGCTCACTTCAAAACTGAGACTATCATTGAGGAGAGCCAAGGAGATACAAACCCTCCAACTGATGAGAGTTCTCACCATATTGTTCCTTCTCTACCATCTATACCTTTCAAGGACAAGGAGTACATTTTACTGTCAGATATTCAAAAACTTTTTAATCTCAGGGAAGATTATGGTCTAGCAATTATTGCAGAGGCTTCTGATGCTGCAAATGGGATAATTGACACAGAGAATGAATCAAAGGAAGAGATTCTCAAACTTGATAAAGAAACTCTAGACGATAAGTTTATTGATGCTGGTGAGGCCCTCTCTCTTTGTTTTGAAAAGGCCAAAGAAGCTGAGAAAGAGTTGAGTATTACTGATGAGGACTTCGATGGCATTCAAAGCGAACTTGGGATTTCCAATTTTGGAAGAGAGGAGTCTGAATATGTTAAAGAATTGATTAACACCAATGAGACAGCATCATCAATTAATTTATGGAATCCATATAAATTGGAGTACGATGAAAATCAAGTGGTAAGATAATTTTGAATTTGCTTTTACACATTGGTAGGTTTACATTTCATGCTCATTCAGTATGGGTTTTATTTGCAGTTGGAGATTGCTGATACAGATAACTTCTTGGGGCGTGGCAAAGGATCGAGAGCTGCTAGTAACACATTCAAAGACATTGCACTCGGCCACTACTTGGCTAGGATTGACCCTGATTCCTTTTTAGTACTTCATAGTAGTTTCTCAGAGGATGCAACATGGCCCATACTTTGTATTAAAGCTCTTACAAGGCTTCTAGGTTTCTCAGGATTACAATATAATGCCCACAAAGTAATGTTTTTGAAAAAGACTGCAGCAATTAGGATTTTTGGCTACGGTCCAGGTTACTCTGCTTCTAGAGCAGGATACTTTTTGGCGTTTTCATCCTACGCCTTGGCTGCAAATCGAACTGATGTAAAATCTATAGCTGGCTACAAGAGAAAAAAATTTCTACATTATAGAGGAAAGATTCCTGAGGAGGAAGAGAATGTGAGAGTTTTGGAAAACTAGCTTTGTATATATTCTTTCTTATATATAAAAGTGTGATTGCTCATGTATCATTGCCGTCTTTTATATGCATTCTTTGAAGTTGTCGTCAAAAAAACCAATTGAATAGCTCCTCCAAAGCATTGCTTTTTGTAACTCCTCCCCCATGCCTTGTGCTTCGAAAATAACTTGTGCGTGCTTGATAGTGGGATTTTTCCATGCCTTGGTTACTATAAGTTGCTAAGGGGCCATGCTCCTCCACAAAGTAAGGTCCATGAATATGAAGAATATGCTGCAATACAAAGTAACACTAATTTTATACCAATTGAAAAACCTATCAAAATAAGCCCATATTAAATAATTATTACTTTACCAGATAAAAAGTGATATTTTCTCCCCATGCCTCTTTTATCGCCTGAACAAGCTTTGTGATTGATCTTTTGAACTCTTCCGCATATGTATATGTTGTCTTATGTTGCCTGAGAAGTTTCAAAAAAATATCAAGGTGTATCCAGACCTCCATTCTAAGAAACGCAAGCCTCGGCGTGCTTGCAACATTTGTTGTGATCTCACATAGCTCTCTCCAACACTCCCAAGCTGCATTCACCTGCCTTCCTGAATGGTTTCCTAAGAATCGCCTAGCTTTTAAGCCTCCCATAGAGACATCGGCCAAGATATCTCTTGTTTTTCCTGAAAGTATTGGATCCTTTCTCAAGTGAACTTGGCCCCCATGAAATCCCATTTTCGATAGCAATGCCTCGCATTTATCAATACACTCATCTGATAAAGATAATGGCTTAATGGAATATGCGTAGTCAAGATGCAACCTGAGAAGCTTATCGATTATTCTAATCTCTGCATGCAAAGTACAAATATGAACATTCTTAAGAGAGATGGAAAGAATGGGATCCCAGATGTCTTCTATGTTTTTAAATTTACTCAAATCTATAGAGTCTCTATTTGGGGCTCTTCTTACTGGTCGCAAACTACTCCAATCTTTGGATCCAATACTTTCCATGCAATAAATGCAAGGATATTTTGCATTTGCACCATTACATATTCCAAGCATACATTTGATAGTTTTCAAATCAGCACTCATATGCCATTCCACATTAAATTTACCAACCCCATCAACTACCAACATTTCGCCTTCACTTTGAGACTTAATGATATTTGGAATACCTGTATGGTTGAACAACCATTTCAACGTTTGATGATTTTCAATTGGTACATGGGCTGCACCAATCCACCAAATCTCCATCTCGGATTGGATCTTATGCAATGGAGCTTGGCCCTCACCATTGCCATGGTCCAATGCCCTGTTCATGAGGCAAATGCTAATTCTTTCCATCTTTTGTCCCTTTTGAATTTGTGCTTCATCCAACTTCAAGGCAAACTTTAGAACACCATAACTTTCTTCTACTGTGATTTTATACATGTGAACCATTGCAATTTGCACCTTTTTTAGATCAACCCATATATTGTTAAACTCATTGTAATAAAAAATTGCCTGTTTTTTTTGTTTTTCATAGGACATAGACCTTTAGATGTGAATGTAATCTCCAAAAACATGTGGAATCTTGCGATTCATGGCAATTCTTGCAGTCGAAACTGCAAGGGCTCGGGGCAATCCAAATATAGTTATCCTATTGCGTTTAAGATTTTTAAACCATAATTTAGAGATAGCACGATAACCTTTTCGACTTATACCCACAGTATCACATGTCTCTACGATTTCATTTGCTTTCACTGTGCCTTTTAAATCCTTCACTAACTCTTTGAGAGTTGGACCTCTCAAATCCACATTTTCGGGTGACTCAAGAATCCTCAAAATATCTTTCTTATTCATGGTTTCCTTCAAAAGTTTGATTCTTTCCTCATTCTCTCGGATATTTATGCCTAGTATGTTAGAGACATATTTCTTTGTAAGATTTAGTTTCCTTTTCTTTGCTCTCTCACACAAGCTGGTTATATTTTTTAATGGTCTCTTCCTCTCTCTAAATCCTACTGGAGTTTCTCTCAAGCGTGTTAGCTTATCCTGCAATGACTTGTTAACATTTTTCAAAATATCAATCTGACTTGTCAACTCTAAAATATTTGTTTGTGTAGTTTCTAGTGCTTTTTTCATTTTGTGCATTTGAGCTATATATGTGTAAGATGCAGAGTATAACCTCATACAGTAGCCAAGGATTCCATTGTAACCTTCTCCAGCATATCTTATATAGTCATGGACATTCAAAAAAGGAGGTGGTTTACCTGTAGAAGGATCCCTGGGATAAATATTTCCATCCACCCACAAATCTATATGCTTCATTCCTTGTGTTCGCAACCTATTGGCTTCAATCTCATCTATCAATACTCGATGATGTATACTTCTCCAAGATGTGTAAATCGGATCTAGCTGAATAGATAGCTTGTATTTACGTGTGCTTGCGCCTGTGTTATTTGAAGTAGTATTGCTAGACATTCTAGCAAATGAACCGAGCAAGAATCTCACAGTGATAGGAAGCAAGTGCAACAAAACGAATGGTAAAAGAGAATAGTGTGTAGAAAGAAAACGCGGGAGCAAACAAATGCGAAGTTCGTACGAAAATCTCGAAAATACAAAATCTCTCGAGTTCCAAGAGAATAAACGGCCGAAAAGGTGACCCCTGACCTGGATTAAAAGATGAGGCAATTAATGGCCGACCTCTTCAATGAACCAAATATTCTCTCATTAATCACATCTGGACAACCAAATTTAGAGGTTTTATTCTTCCTAAACCTCAACTAATTAGCAACTTAATCACTTTCTTACAAGTGTCATTTTTGAAGCGTTTTTGGCCCTAATGGTTTACACAGCCGGCCATCACGAACTCCTCTATTCGTAATTATGGTAATCAAAGTTTAGCATGTTGAGAGGATGAACTGACGGCTCCATCCCACCTTCTTCATTGAACTCAACAGGGATACTCGTCAACAGTTGTAAACAGTGATGGCAGAAGACTTTAATCTCCCACACAAAGGTTCCATCTTCTTGCTCAATCACTTCGTATCCTTTGCTTCACCAGATAATTTTTCCCTGATGGTATCTTTTCTCCAGATATGGGTGCTCCAAATAAGGGATTAACCGACCCATCAACCGACTTTAAGCTCTTTTGCAGGTCTCAAATTATCCCTAGCATGGACCTGCAATGCATTTCTTTTGTATTAGCATACTTAGAAATAATAAGGTTTAATCTTATTAAGATTAACCTTATTTTTAAACTCTACACCCTGTAGATTAGCTAATAGGGCCGTAGACCTATTCTTCCCTAACCTGACAATCTTGTAGGGGCCGTCCCATTTAGGTTCCAGCTTCCCTGGAAACAACTCCCTACGCGCATCGTAATAGAGGACTAATTGCCCTTTTTTAAAGGTATATTTCTTCGCTCTAAGGTCATGCAACTGCTTCATCCGATGCTTAGCAACCTCCTGGTGTAACAAGCTCTGCAACTTCAGCTCATCCAGGTGGGCTATAGTCGTGAAACGTTCAAAAAGGGAATCCTTATCTCCCAACGAATGGTTAATTGCAAACCGTATGGTCAGCAATTCGATTTCAAGGGGTAACGCACTCTTCCCCATAAACCAATTTGAATGGAGTATGGCCGGTAGCTCGCTTGAATGTGGTATTATACGCCCATACTGCCACATACAACTTCTTATCCCAGTTTCGTTTCTTCTCAGAGACTATCTTAGACAAGATCCCCACAAGCTGCTTATTAGTACTTTCAACTTGCCCATTCGCTTGTGGATTATAAGGGGTCGTTTTATATTGCTTGATTTGCCACTCTTCTGTCAAGCTTTTAATCACTTTGTTTAGAAAATGGGTTCCACGGTCCGACACTAGTTCTTTCGGTGGACCGAAACGGCAGATTATCTGCTCTAACAGGAAAATTGCAGTCTCTTTTCCATTGTCATGCCTCGTCGCCCGCGCTTTTGACCATTTTGTAAAATAATCAGTGGCTACTATAATATACCTCTTCTGGGTAGTAGACGACGGGGTGATAGGACCCACAAAACCAATGCCCCACTTCTCAAATGGAAGAATAGCCATAATAGGCGTAAGTGGTCGTTTCCTATTTTCTCTACTGTCATGCATTTGACAGGTATCACATTTCTTTACATACTCAAAAGAATCTTGGAAGATGGACGGCCACCAATATCCAGCTCTTAAAGCTTTCTGCGCCGTCAACCGTCCCGCAAAGTGCCCTCCACATGCAGAGTCATGGCACTCTTCCAAGATGAAAGGAACCTCGTCAGGCATCACACATCGGTGGCAAATATCATCAACACCCTGCCGATATAGCGTCCCTGTGATCAAGGAAAACTTCAAAGCTTGCTGTTTGATTTTCCTCTTTTCAGACTTTGATAAACCAGCTCCCGTCTCTCCTGTTGATAGATAGTGTGTAATAGCAGCATACCAAGATGGGATAGAAGCTATATCAATTTTAAACATTTCCTCAATATCACTTCCTTCAGCCAAAGTCTCTTTTGGCTCCCCAAAATCCACAAGGCATTCCACAATACCCTGCAACCTTGGTGGCTTACTCTTAATCTCATAATCGAACTCCTGCAAAGTGATTAACCACTTTGCCAAATGATCAGCCGGCTGTAGCTTGTTCATAACCACTTTGCCAAACGATCAGCCGGCTGTAGCTTGTTCATAAGCAATCTAAGTCCTTCCGCCTTCGTATAGAATACTACCTTTTCATAGAGGATGTAGTGCCTGAATTTCTTAGTCCCAAAGACCATTGCAAGACACAACTTCTCCATGTAGGTATAATTGATCTCTGACATGCCCAATTTCCAACTAGTGAAAGCTATCGGATGATACCACTTTTCCTCCCAGATTTGGGCTAAACAACAGCTTATACTATGCATGGTGGCTGCTGAAAATATATAGAACACCTCACCCCTTTTAGGTGCTTTTAAAATGGGTACTTTTACTAGCTCCTGTTTCACATCCTCAAAAGCTACCTTACAAGGGTCGCTCCATTCAAATGAACAGCTAAAGGATAATAAATTCGTTAATGGCAACGTTCTTTCTGCCAAGGCATTTATAAACCTCTGATAGTACCCTATCGACAACAGTGCGTGGTGGACTCATAGCGACTATGACCTTGATCTTTTCAGGGTCAGTTTTGCTATTCCTACTGAACTAACCACATGACCTAGCAATAGCCCATAAGGTACTCCAAAAACACACTTCCGTGGGTTAAGAGCGATACAAAATTGCCTACAATGCTCAAAGAACTTTCTCAAAATAACCAACATCCTTTCCCTTACAGTGGCTGCTCCCAGGTCATCAATAAATACTTTCAAATCATCTGGGGAGATGTCACCAAAGGTCTTGTCTGCTGTTCGTTGCCACGATCTAGGTGCATTGCACAAACCAAAGGCCATCACATGGTTATATCCCACAATTGCCATCTGGTTATATCCCGCAATTGCCATCTGGTTATATCCCGCAAAGCAATCCATAAACGAATATATCTCCCTACCCGCTAATTGATCCAAAATCTGGTCAATAAATGGCAACGGGTAGTAATCCTTAACTGTCTACTTATTCAGCTCTCTAAAATCTACACATAGTCGGATCTGGCTATTTTTTTTCTTCCTGATAACAACTGGTGAACACCATTCTGTGTGTTGAATAGGGAAGATCAAACCAACTTTCCTTAACTTCTGCAACTCCTCAAACAACCCGTCCCTCAATTCAAAAGGCATACGCCTTACCTTCTGACGCACAGGATGACTGCCTTCTTTTACAAGAATAATATGAATAGCTAGGCTGGGAGGAATGCCTCTCAGCTCATCATAACTCCAAGCAAAGATATCGCGGAATTCTTGAATCAAGGACACATACTCTTCCCTTTCTGCTGAACTAAGCATGGAACCTAATTTGATTGGCCGCGAATCATTCGACGTGCCAAGGTCTAACTCAATCACATCCGCATCTCGTATCCTGTCTTGCGGTTCTATCGGCTCATTTAGAGTTATCTGATAGATAACCTCTGTAGTGGACCTGGTGTGCAGATTGGATGCTGTATGCTTGCATAGTGAATGCCGGAAGGTCTCCAAGAACAAAAGAACTCTACTTTTTGCACAAAACTCAAGGTAAAAAGCATGAATGACATGAACAAGAGACCAATTGGGTGCAATCTCCCCCCATGCCTTGTGTGAGTGCTTCACAAAGCATGTATTTTATGTATTAATCATCTTCAAGCTCAAATAATAGCCCAAATTACAAAATAGCAAGCTTTTAGCTTTTGAGTTTGCTTTAGCACAAATAGAAATAAAACTAGTGGGCAGTGCCCAAAGAGTTTGGCATACCCAATACAATGTCCAAGTACAAATAACATAATCGTGTGCCCATGCGCATACAAAATAATAAATAAATATCCAACACCTCAATAAATAGGCGCGACAAAATATAGGCGCCATGCCTAAGGTATGCGCCCATCAAAATATAAATGATAAATCGAATACTCGCTATCCTCCAATGCTTTCCTCCGCCACTGCTGCTATCTCTACACATCAACTGAAGCATTCACAATCGTTAGTAAAATAATACAATTAAACTAACAAAAGTGAATACCTAGTAGTCTTTAGCTACATAAATAAATCAACTGGTTAGAAATCAATCCTAACCTTAATTTATTACGAGTGCGCACTCTAAACTCATAAACGTTTATTAATTTAATATGCATTTTGCGGAATCACCCGCTATGGAATCACCCATGTACACACTAAATTAATGAAACGCCCGAAAAGGATAGGCGTCCCCATCAACTTCTCGCACAAAGAATCCACTTTGTGTATGAGCCTCGGTCATCAAAGTTTACGGAATCCACCGTAAAACCTCACGGAATCCACCATGGCACGGAATCCATCGTGAAATATGCATCCTGGCATCATACCCCCGGGGTGGGATAGTAATTGACCTCAATTGCTATTAGCTCAATGTGGAGCTAACAAATATCTAGAATATCTTCGGCCAGTTCTAGTGGTCAGAAAATCAGTATCTATGATAGCTTCAGGTTCAAGTATTTCAGTCTCTTCCTCTAACAAAGGTGGGTTTTCATAAACAGGGTGTACAGGTAATTGGCCTCTAAATGGTCTTAATAAACTAATGTAAAATGTGTTGTGAATTTTCCAGTGAGGTGGTAATTCTAACTTGAATGCATTGTCATTAATTTTATGAATGATCCTAAATGGTCCATAGAATCTAGGGGCTAATTTCACAACTGGGTGTCTATCTACACTTTGTAATCTACGTTTTTCTATTCTCAACCAAACATAGTCATCAACTTTGAAATTCATTGCTTGTCTTTTCTTATTGGCTTGCTTGGTATATGATTGCTGGGCTTTGGCAATCATGTCTTTAACCTCATCAAAAATAGTATTGTGCATACTAGCAATATCATCAGCACTCTGAATTCTATTTGATAAAGATGCAACATGTGTAGATAATCTATAACCATAAATCACTTCAAACGGTGCTTTCTTTGTAGATATGTGTGGTGTATTGTTATATGCAAAATGTAATAAATGCAAATGTGTATCCCATGTCTGTGGTTTAGAAATAGTAAAAGATCTAGTATAGTACTGTTAGTGGCTTCTGTTTGTCCATTAGTTTCAGGATGTAATGCAGATGAGAAATCAATTTTTGTGCCTAGGTTAGCAAACAGAGTAATCCAAAAGTTGTTACAAAATCTAGAATCACCATCAGAAATAATAACTTTTGGTAATCCATGGTTAGTGAAAACAGTTTTCAAAAACAATTGTGTTGCCTGTGATGATGTTAAAGTTTTCTTACATGGAATGAAATATGCTTGTTTACTAAACCTATCTACTACTGTCCAAATCATATCATGGTTAGATTTAGTGTTAGGTAAACCAGTAATAGAATCCATTGAAATTTGTTTCCATGGTCTTGATGGAATAGATAAAGGCATAAGTAATCCATACTGTTTACCATGATGTCTCTTAACTCTTTGACAAATCAAACATTCAAAAACAAAGTTAGATACATCAGTGTCCATATGCAGCTAATAAAAATCTTCAAGTAATGTACGTAAAGTAGATATGATACCTCTATGACCTTGATATGGAGGACAATGAATCTCATTTAAAACAAAAGATCTGAATGGAACTGTAACACATAATCTCTTTTCATAAAACATGAATCCATCATTATAAGATAGTGAATCAATAGGAATCAAGCTATTTTGAACTAATTTATTCCAATCAGCATGAAAAGTAATGTCTTGATGATAAGTATCTTTCATAGCAATCAAAGAATCAAATGATATAACAGAAATATTATGAATGGTAGGTCTTCTACTTAATGCATCGGCCACTACATTTTCTTTAACGGGTTGATATTGAATGATAGGATGAAAACTCTGAATAAAGGATGCCCATTTGATATGTGAGTCAGATATTTGGGGTTGGCTAAGTAAATGTCTAATACTTTGTTGGTCGGTCTTAATCATAAATTCAGAGCCCATTAAGTAGTGTTTCCACTGTCTTAAGGCTTGTACCACAGCTAATAAATCTTTGTCATATGTGGAATATTTCAGTTCAGAGGGTTTCAACTTACAACTAGAATAGGCTATGGGATGGTTGTCTTGCATAAGTATGGCTCCTATTCCAGATCCGCTAGCATCAGTCACTACTAAAAAGAATGGTCTATTAAAATCAGGCAATTGTAAGACAGGAGCATGGGTTAATGCATGTTTCAATAAGTCAAAGGATTTCTGTTGATTATCGGACCAATGATAAACAATACCTTTCTTCAAAAGTTGGGTCAATGGTAAAGCAAGTAATGAAAAATTACGCACAAACTTCCTATAGAAACTAGCAAGACCTAGGAATGATCGTAACTCATGCACATTTTTAGGTACAGGCCAGTTCAATATTGCTTCTATTTTCTTAGGGTCAACCTTAATTCCATCAGATGATACTATATGACCTAAATACTCAATTTCTGTTTTAAAGAACTCACTCTTTTCCAGATTTGCATACAGTTGATTATCTTTTAATAACTGGAAAACCAATGACAAATGTTCATAATGTTCTTTCTCATTTTGACTAAATACCAAAATATCATCAAAGAAGACAATAACACAATACTGATATTTTAAAAATATACGATTCATCATTCTACTAAATGTAGCAGGTGCATTAGTCAATCCGAAAGGCATCACTAAAAATTCATAATGACCAAACTGTGTCCTAAATGCAGTCTTGAATATGTCAGGCTTATCTAGTCTCACCTGATGATAACCAGATTTAAGGTCCATTTTACTAAATATGGCAGAACCTTGCAGTTTGTCCATAAGGTCATCGACTCTAGGAATTGGATACCTATTCTTTACTGTGATCTTATTTAAAGCTTGATAGTCAATGCATATACGATAGGTATTATTCTTTTTCTTTACTAACAGAACAGGTGCACCAAAGGGAGAACTACTAGGTCTAATCAATCCTCTATTTAGTAATTCCTCAACTTGATTCTGAATTTCTTTTTACTCTATCTGGTTATGCCTATATGGTGCTTTACTAGGTGGTTGTGTACAGGAATCAAATCTATTTTATGGTCTTCTGGACGTGAAGGAGGTAAACCGGGTGGTAGGTCTTCCGCAAAACAGTCTTTAAAGTGTGCAAGAAATTCTTTAGGCCTAGGATGCATATGATTTTCTTTAACTTGCAGTTCATTCACCCAAATGAGATAAGATTTACTACTTTTGCGTAATGCACGTTTAGCTTGAGTATGCGAAAGCAGTGGAAAAGCATTAGATGCATGCATACCATACAATGTAATATGGTTTCCTTGAAATTGAATATTAATTGAATGTGTGGAATAATCTATATCAGGGTTATGCTGATGACGCCAAGGCATACCTAAAATAATATCACTGGTCTGTAATGGTACAACTAGAAAATTTCTTCTTTCAGTGTATTGACCAATTTGAATTTCTAAGTCATCCACTTCCTGTGTACCATTATACCTAGTGCCTAAGAATGTTGCTTTAATGCGATAATGCATAGGTACAGTCTGTAACTTCAATTCTTTTACTAGCTTTGCAAAAATAAAATCATGAGTACTACCATCATCATGCAAAATAATCTTTTCCTTTCCATGCACTAAACATTTCATTGTCAATAAAGAATGTGGAGTTGGCATACCTGGTAAACTATCCGAAGGAGTGATAATGTCGTCCTCATCTTCCGTGAAATCATGCATTTCTTCATGTTCGTCATCTTCCATTGCTCCAAGGTAGTTGATATGGACAGGTGGCTTCTTCGAATGGCAATTTGCTGCTAGATGTCCAGACTGGTGGTATTTATAACACACTATAGGTTTGGCTTTGGTTACATTGTTTGCAATGGCGAAAAGTCTAGGGATATTAGGATTTGGCTGTGGAATAGGCTTAGGGTTTTGATTGGCATTGGATGGTAAAGCAGGTGGTTTTTCCCAACTCTTACGGAAAGATGATGAAGGAAAATGACCTTGATTAAATCTTCTAAAATTTGAGTTGAATTGCTTAGATCCATAGTTACCATTGGCTTGGAATTGCTATGGACGCTTGTCTCTTCCTCGCAGCTTGTCTTCAGTGTCATGAGCTAATGAAATTGCGTCTTCAAGAGTTGCATTCTTGAACATATTAACTTCAGCGTAGTAATGCCCAAGTAATCCAGACATATACTTGCGCTTGTATGTCGCTTCAGGTACATCTTCAAGCATGCATAACTGGAGTAATGCATTCCAAAAGTGTTCGGTGTACTGAGGAATAGGCTCACGATCCCGTTGCTGAAGAAGGTCCCATTGCTTTATGGCTTTTTCATGGAATTGTGGAGGAAGAAAATTCTGCATAAACTTCTTCTTGAAATTCTCGTGATGAAACCTAGAACGGGCCGGCACTGGCTCGTGCACTAGCCGGACCTCTATCTCACATGCTCAACAACCCCACGGCCTCGCGGCCAGGAGCATTGATGACACACACATTGCCTTCCTAAATATCTTGCGTTTGTATTACGTTGTTTGTAGTCCACTCTTCTCTCACCCACTACTCCTCAGAGGGAGTCCCTTACACATTGCCTAATGGCACGAAACACAGACATAGGGGGTCCTCCAACGGCTGAATGCCGTCAACCCTCTGCGACTCTCCTACACCTTGGGGATTAGCCCCTCGATGTGTCGCTCAACATATAAACATTTCGCATAAAATCCACTCAAGGTACCATTTAATCGTATACAGGAATGTACCATTGTCCTTACTTCTCTTTCCCCTAGACCCCACGACTAGCCTATGGCTTAGGGTGTCCTGTCTCTCGCTCAACGTGGGTCAAGATCCTAATGAAAGCAATTGCTGTGCATCCAGGATTTCTGATACCTTTAAATATTTCCATGATTTATGCATAGTGTGGATGCTAAGTGCTCAAACAATTATGAAATCAATATTATGCACATGTGGAAAACATCCTTTCAATGATTTTCAACTACCGTTCTTAAGGAAACCCTTGTGCTACTAGGCTCTCATTCTATAATTATTCACCGACCTATATGGCATGCAAACAAAAGCCAGCAATCTTTTCATCATTTTACTCCACATTTAGACATATTTTAACCACTCTACCCTCCCATCGATCAAATGTTACATTGTTGCATAGATTTATAAGGCATTTGGCCATCATTTTATGTGTAAAGAGCGGGAAAACCACACTAGAACAAGAAGGTGGGATTGAATTGAGGCAAATCCTCATGCTTCAGTCTCCACAAACATTCACAAACATTGTTCTTAATTATCATTAATTTTTCACACCCAAAATGCATTTTTCCCCTATTTTTAGTGATTTTCCCCTATTTTCCTTGTATTTTTCCTTATTTTTTGCATTATTTTATTACTAAAAATTCAAAATAGGTTATGGGCTGTGGCCCTTAGTTCTATCTTGCAACAAAAATGAAAATTTAGTTGGTGTTCCTATTCATTTTCCCATTTTTATGCCCAAAAACATCATTTTCCCTTGATTTTCCATATTTTACGTATTTTAGTGTATTGTTTTGAGTCACAAGATGCATATTTTTCTGATTTTCTGATTATGATCAACAAGTACTCATGGAAAACAACAACATAAACAATTTTTAGCCCACATGAACAACATTTTATCAATCAAAAGCCATGAAATCTCAAATTTCCTTTGAAAATTTTGAATTACCGCTTATTTGCGTGTTTCGGGTTTCATGTCCATGGCTGCAAATCTGAAAAACAGCAGCACTTCATGTCCAGCACAATCACAAATCACCATTTCCAGCCCGTGGAGCAATCCAATCCATGCTGGACAAGCCTCCACCATTCTTTCTTCTTGCTTCCTCTTCCCACATGAACTTGCCTTGAGAAGAGAGAGAGGAAGGAGAGAGAAAGACTGAAATCAGAGATCTTCAAAGAGACCATCATTTGACGGGCGAGAGGCGGCGATAGAGTCAGCATCCAGGAGGGAAGCAAGGGCAATGATCAGTGATGGGGGTTGTTTGCAGGCTCCATCCTCCATCTCCAAGAATTGGGCGCAAAAATAGGCGTCATTTTTCCCATGCTCTCTTCTCCTTTCTCTCTCCACGTTTTTTTATCAATGTTGCATAAAATTTTTAGTGGGGGGGTCTAACTCCCAAAGGGCACACCCAATTTGGCCTCTCAAATGTCCACCTTTTCATATCTTGACCGTTTCCTTGGCCATTTCCCCATCCGGACTCCAAATTGAGCTCTGAAAAATCCTGGGTGTCCGGCTTGGCATCATGCATTGGCCAGTAGCTCGTGTCAACCCGCACGACTGTTTGAAAAATTATGAAAAATCAACAAGTGTTTCTCGGGCACCTTTAAAGCACTTTGGCGCTTAAAATCGTCCGAGATCGAGCCGCCGCCTTTGACGGTGAATATTTTTCCCTTGATATTCATAATTTTTAGCTATTTTTAAGCACTTTCCGGCACCAAAATTCCTCTCTCATTGGCGACCACGGGATAGGGCGACTCAGCCCGTCGAATCCACGAACATATCTGCACATAAACAACCAAAGAAGCATCAAGCTGATACAAAACAAATATATAATAAAACTCAGCATAATGCTCACCCCGCCCCCTGACAAACCAAGGCAGGCCATCCACAAGGAGTAGGCCTAGCATCATCTAATAGAAGATCCAAAGCGAGTCACTAACCAACTGCTCCAACACAGCTAAACTAAAAAACCTATCAAAGAGGTTGCCCTAAGTGGTAGTCTGAACTACTTACCAACTAAGGACAACACAACTAGAAGCTCCTACAAGGTGAGGACTCCTATAGCCTGATCAAGAAGTATTTTCTTTCAGTACAGTTCTTCTTTTAGGGTTTTTATTTGTATGAACATACTTGGGCATATAAAAAGGAGGGAGCTGAGCGTAGTGACCCAAGGAAAATAGGGCATCGGCCTCAGGACCTATCTCGGCACCCAAGAACCTACCAAGCCCTCACAAGGCGACACTTAATCCTTTTCTAATGCTCACTTTTATTTTCGCTCCAACCTTCCTTGTTTTGTTATCATTTTTTTCCAGCAAGAAGCCACCCCTAGGAAGACAAGGTATCGGCCCCAGGTCTGACTCGTCCCCAGGAACCTAGCACGCCCTCACAAGGCAATGATTAACTGCTTATATATTGTCATTTCTTTTCTTTTCTTTGATAGGGGTTAGAACCCCTTTTTACACACCTTCGTATTTATATTCATCTTTTAGGATGTCCAGGGTTTCTTGGCATCATCATTATTATCTTCTGACAGGCTTCTCTAACTGCCTCACTACTAACAAGAACTCCTAAAACGGTTGCCTAGCAGGCTAGCAGAACAGGGGCACTAGGACTTCCTTCTAAAACAGGTCTTTCGATGCCTGACAATGTCTTTACAAGAGGCAAGGACTACTCCGACCTCCCTCAAACATACTTAGCCTAACCCTGGGACTTCATGCCTTGGTTGCCGGTCCCTAGCACAAATATATCCCCTCGACAAGTACAAATACACATATACCAGGAAAGAAAGGCACTCGTAAAGGAGAGATATCACCTGGATTGGCCACAAGAAGCTTCCATCGATGCCGCGACAAAGGCTCCCTCCAAGCTTGCCTTCAAACCTGTCTAGCACAGAACTTAAACAAGAGACCATTAACTGCACCCGCACTAAACAGACAACTGGCCCTCTTGGCCTAACGAGATCTGGACGTAATCTCCAAAGCAGCTAGCCTTCCTAGCTTAAAACTAGATAGGTCATTTTAGTCCACGTAATATTAATTTCCTTGGCATATACATCACACCCTCTCAGACTACCCAAGGTGCCAAAGATAGCATATCATAGGTCGACTAGCCCCATGCTACTCATGCAAGTTAGCTAAAAGCTTGATCTTGTATTTTTTTTCTTTTTTTCTTTTTTTCTTTTTTTCTTTTTTTCTTTTTAATCTTATGGTTTTCTTCTTGTAGAGCTACAAGTCCAAGCCTTTCCACAAATAACTCATCAATAAGACCGATCCCTTCTTGGGCACTATGAGCTGAATGAACAACCTTAGTGGGCTCGCATGAAGAAGAAGAAGAAGAATGGATGATGGATGCTTGTCAAATGAAGACCGGATTGCTCCGTGGTTCAAGAGGAATGAAGATTGCTGATTCCGGACTGTCATGAGCATTAATGGCTGCTGGAAATCAGTCCCGAGACATGGCAAATAAAAACCCGCAACCCGCAAAGAACGGTAATTTCATTTTTACAAAAGAAATTGATGTTTTATGCAATTTGCTTCATGAATATTTGTTCCCATGGGATGATTATACACTATGTTATTGTTTGCTATGAATTTGATCAGGTTATGCTCAGAAAATCAAAAAATCATAAGTGTTGTGAATGAAATTAATGGTGTAAAGTTTTTGATATATAAATGGAAGATATAATAAGACACACCAACTAAATTTATATTTTGCTGCAAATGAACTAAGGCCCATAGCCCATAACCTGTTTTGAGTCTTCAGTAATTAAAAAATGCAAAAAAATGGAAAAAATACAAAAAATAGAAAAAAACCACTGAAAAATAGGAAAAAAATGGATTTTGAGTGCCGAAAATTAAGAAAAAATAAGAACCATGTTTGTGAATGTTTGTGGGGTCTGAAGCATGAGGATTTGCCTCAGTTCAGTCCCACATTTTTGTTCTAGTGTGGTTTTCTTTGTGTTTATACACAAAAAATGTGGAAAATGAACCCTAAACCGATCAATAATGCACAACCTAAACGGGTGAGGGGGTAGAGTGTATAAAAGGTGTTAAATGCTGAATGAAATGATGAAAAGCTTGTTGGTTTTTATGCATACCATTTAGGTTGGTCGATAATTAAAAATTAAGAACCTAGTAGCACGAGGGTTTCTCGGTGCTAGGTTCATGCAACGCCGCATACGTGCGATAGTCAAAATCATTGAAAGAGATGTTTTCCACATGTGCACAAGTGCTGATTTTCTTAATTGTTTGAGCACATGGACTTTCACTACTTGCATAAATCATAAAGAAACTTAAAGGTATCAGACAATACCTCCTGGATGCATAGCACCTGTATTCTCTAGATCGTGACCAACGTTGAGTGAGAGACAGGATATCCCAAGTTGTAGGTAGACATGGGTCTAGGGGAAAGAAAGTGAGGAAAATGGTACATTCCCGAATACGATCAATTGGTACCTTGAGTGGAAATATGTGCGATATTGTGTTTTATGTTTAGCAATGCATTGAGGGGCCAATCCCCAAGGTGTAGGAGAGTCGCAGTGAGGTAGCGGCAGTCAACCGTGGGAGGACCTCCTATGTTTGTACTTTGTGCTATTTGGCAATGTGTTGGGACTCCCTTTGAGGAGTGTTAATTGGGTTAGAGTTGGACTACGAGACGTGATACAAATGCAAGATGTTCAGGAAGACATTGTATGATGTATGTGTCATCAACGCTCCTGGCCGTGAGGCCGTGGGGTTGTTGAGCGCATGATAGAGGTTCGGCTAGTGCATGAGCCAGTGCCGGCCCGTTTTAGGTCCCATCAGTGGTGCATTTGCCGCGAGCCACTTATAAGTGGTGGTTTTCGGATTTAGGGTTTCTAGGGACCAAAAGAAAGTTGGTTTATGTCCTCTGACAAGGACCGTCAAGCCGAAATTCAAAAAGCCGAACGTGCTGAGAGGGCTAGACGGCGGTTAGAGATCGTAAGCCGTTATTCTCCTCAAAGGAGTAGTCCAGTACGTATACAAAGCAGTGGTCTTAGTCATTTAACTACTCCACCTATTCCATTAGGTGCAAGAGGAAGTGTAAAATCTTCCTCTCCTCCACCAAGTTTACCCACTTTAAGTGGGGGTGTGAATCTGTCACTTCAAGCTCCTATTGCTAATCCGATTGTCACCATGGCACAGCCTATTGCGATTCCTACAGGGACGCTGGATTTACCAGCCTTAGGAGTTTCCTTGCCCATTTTTAATGGGTTAGAGGAAAAGGATGTAGAATTTCACATTTGTGAATTTCAGAGATTGATGTTCAATTATTGCATCCAAGACGAGGGGCATCTCATGATGTTCTTCAATATGACGTTAAAAGGAAGGGCTACGGTATGGTATCACAGCATAGAGTCTCGAACCATAACCACCATTGATCAATTTTATGCAGCTTTCTGAGCGGAATATGCCCCTGAAAGAGGTGGCCAATATTGGTTGCAGGTCTTGAATGTAACACATCAAGATCCTCATGAGAATGTAAAAGCATATGCTAAGGTATTCTGTAAGTTGCAAACTTACATTCCCATTCCACCAGCTGCCCAATTGCAATACTTTTTGCATTATGTGGATGGAATATTAGTAGAACATGCCATTGTAGACACTAGATCCTCCGTCAACATCATGAGTTCAGAGTTGATGGAGAGGCTGGGTCTAGGCATCTAAAAAGACAACTCCACCCTTCTGAGAATGGCTGATGATAGTTTAAGACAACCAGAAGGTTGCGTTACTAAAGTCCATGTTACAGTTGCAAGTGTAGAATGCTTCTTGGACTTTAGGGTGATAAGATTCGCAGGATGCCCTAGCTATCAAGTGTTGCTAGGTAGGCCTTGGATCTTACGAACAGACTGTCAAGTCGATATACCCGTCGGTCGAGTGGTTCTAGGTAGAGGTGCTAATCAAGTAATAGTCGATGCTTATCCTCAGTCTCCTCAAACTGAGAGAGCTCCTTTATCTTCTACGGAATTAGAGACAGCTGACGATCCATCTGGTAGTGAGACATCATCTAGTGATGAATCTAAAGAGGGGTCCTGATGCCAGGAGGCATATTTCACGATGGATTTCGTGCCACGGTGGATTCCGTGAGGTTTTACGGTGGATTCCGTAAACTTTGATGACCGGGGCTCATACACAAAGTGGATTCTTTGTGCGAGAAGTTGATGGGGACGCCTATCCTTTTTAAGCGTTTCATTAATTTAGTGTGTACATGGGTGATTCCATAGCGGGTGATTCCGCAATGCATATTAAATTAATAAACGTTTATGAGTTTAGACTGCGCACTCGTAATAAATTAAGGTTAGGATTGATTTCTAACCAGTTGATTTATTTATGTAGTTGAAGACTGCTAGGTATTCACTTTTTGTCGGTTTAATTGTATTATTTTACTAACGATTGTGAATGCTTCAGTTGATGTGTAGAGATAGCAGCAGTGGCGAAGGAAAGCATTGGAGGATAGCGAGTATTCGACTTATCATTTATATTTTGATGGGCGCATACCTTAGGCATGGCGCCTATATTTTTTCGCGCCTATTTATTGAGGCGTTGGATATTTATTTATTATTTTGTATGCGCATGGGTGCACGATTATGTTATTTGTACTTGGACATTGTATTGGGTATGCCAGATTCTTTGGGCACTGCCCACTAGCTTTATTTCTATTTGTGCTAAAGCAAACTCAAAAGCTAAAAGCTTGCTATTTTGTAATTTGGGCTATTATTTGAGCTTGAAGATGATTAATACATAAAATACATGCTTTGTGGAGCGCTCACACAAGGCATGGGGGGAGATTGCACCCAATTGGTCTCTTGTTCATGTCGTTCATGCTTTTTACCTTGAGTTTTGTGCAAAAAGTAGAGTTCTTTTGTTCTTGGGGACCTTCCGGCATTCACTACGCAAGCGTACAACATCCGATCTGTGCACCAGTGGTATCAAAGCGAAGCTGAGATCAAGAGCAAGCGAGCTCTACGGTCAATCTCGTCGCGAACGGTCGATACGGGTGGATTCCTAGCGATCAAGAACCTCTGTTTCCATCATCAGATCACGAAGGACCGGCCTGCAGCAGCGGAGGACCACTCCTATATCCTCTTCTTCAAGTCATCAAGAACCAGAGATAAGTCTCAATTTCCATATCTTCAAAGCTTTAAAAATTAAAGCTTAGAAAGCTTAGAGAAGCTTTAAGCTTCTAAAATCTCATCGTGAGGTATCAGAGGAGGTCCTAAATTTTCGCCGCGCTGAAAAAACGCCCCCCCCTCCCCCCCAAAATTTCGTCGTTTCTAATCACTTAAAGCTCTAAGCTAAGTCTCCAAACCTCCAAATCACATAAGCCTCTCAAATTCAGCAAAAGTACTGCAAGTCTTCCAAGTTCAAGTTCTGCAAGTTAGATAAAGCAATTAAGTTCTGCAAGTCTTGGTACTCTGCAAGTCACATAAGTCTGCAACTCTGCAAGTCAAACAAGTCACCTAAAGTCAAAACTGACTTCTGTTCAAAACTCATAGAAGGGCTGTTCCTGCGCAGAAACTCCGAACTGCAAAGTTGTTCATTGGAAGGTACTATTCGCATACGCAGGTTTGCTGAAGCATTTTCAGCATACGAAGAAGGATAAAACACAGATTTCTCAAAAATTACAAATCTCGCAATAGTTAAAGACGAAGATTGTGAAAGCCACACACAAAAATATATAAGCCTTGTATACTCGATCTTGAGCTACGCTCATCCCGCTAACTTGATTTTGAGAGTGAAAGGTCTTTTGAGTTTTGCAGGATGAGAAACCACATATGGATGATTTAATGGCTGAAGGCGACCTACCTGAACCTATGATGGAGCAAAAGCTGGACTTAATTATGATGCAATTGGATGAAGAACGACGAGCTAGGCAAGCATTACAAGTTCAATTGGCTAAATTACAAAGATCGACTATCGACAAAGAGGAACCTCAATCTGAAGACCTTATTCGACGTACCATCAACGCGACTCTCAAAGCTCAATCCATCTGCAAGGAAACAAAGATAAGTAAAAGAAATTTCAAATTCCGTACTTTCAATGGCACTCGAGAGGGAAAAACTGTTCTTGCATTCATTAGTCAGTTCGATGAATACTTTCATGAGGAAACCTATGCAGAAAAAGATAAAATCAAGTGTGTCACTAATCATTTAGTGGTGGATAGAGCATCTCTTTGGTGGACCGTGGTACGTAAGAGTATAGATTGTCCCACTACCTGGGAGATGAGAGCGGAATTTTGGTGCCAAAAAGTGCTTAAAAATAGCTAAAAATTATGAATATCAAGGGAAAAATATTCACCGTCACAGGCGGTGGCTCGATCTCGGATGATTTTAAGTGCCAAAGTGCTTTAAAGGTGCCCGAGCGACACTTGTTGATTTTTCATAATTTTTCAAACAGTTGTGCGGGTTGACACGAGCTACTGGCCAATGCATGATGCCAAGCTGGATGCCCAGGATTTTTCAGAGCTCAATTTGGAGTCCGGACGGGGAAATGGCCAAGGAAACAGTCAAGATATGAAAAGGTGGACATTTGAGAGGCCAAATTGGGTGTGCCCTTTGGGAGTTAGACCCCCCCACTAAAAATTTTATGCAACATTGATCAAAAAACGTGGAGAGAGAAAGGAGAAGAGAGCGTGGGAAAAATGACGCCTATTTTTGCGCCCAATTCTTGGAGATGGAGGATGGAGCCTGTAAACAACCCCCATCACTGATCATTGCCCTTGCTTCCCTCCTGGATGCTGACTCTATCGCCGCCTCTCGCTCGTCAAATGATGGTCTCTTTGAAGATCTCTGATTTCAGTCTTTCTCTCTCCTCCCTCTCTCTCTTCTACTCCCTCTGAGGAGTAGTGGGTGAGAGAAGAGTGGACTACAAACAACGTAATACAAACGCAAGATATTTAGGAAGGCAATGTGTGTGTCATCAACGCTCTTGGCCGCGAGGCCGTGGGGTTGTTGAGCGCGTGAGATAGAGGTCCGGCTAGTGCATGAGCCAATGCCGGCCCGTTCTAGGTTCCATCAGTGGTGCGTTTGCCGGGAGCTGCCGATAAGTGGCGGTCTCCGAATCTTGGTCTCATAAGGGACCTGTTAGTTTTATTGGTCGATAGCCGCCTTGAAGCGGTGGATATCAAGTTAGTCTGATAAAAAGTTTGGTCATTAGTATGACGATCAATCCAAGAAATTCCCAACACCCAAAGGATACTTTGTCTATCTTGAAGAGTCTAGTGGGATCTTTAACACGTTGGGTGATTGACTATTTTACCCTTTGCCCTGGAAGTAATACCATGCTTGAGTTTGGGTCCCTATGGGAAAATACCCATGGAGCTACCTCTAAGATTAATAGCCCATAGAGATTAGAGAAAAGGGAAAGTGAAAGTAGTGCTAAGATGACACAGTCATCTATGATAATTCATGATGATAATGTCATAGAAAAGACTGTGACAATGATGGTTAATATGCACATAGGAGGACATAATGATTATGATCTAAAGATACATCCGATGCTAGTGCCGGACGCAGTTGGGTACCGTAGTGTGATTGCCAAGATCCATAAAGCATTGGATGATGTCCATGTGTGTGGAAAACCATTGTTAGTAAGGAAGATTTCATTAGGACCTATCCTAAGTTCTAGCAAAGTGGTGGTAGATGAGAATAGGCTTACTAGAACACCACTAGCAGATGATGGGATAGATTCCCTATTGCATAGTGTTGGACTCCCTAAACCACTTTGTGAGTTGGCGGAAAGGGAAGTTCATGGAACTAGTGACTCTTCCACACCAGTAAAGGTGGAAATGGAAGAGGTTAAAGACCCTAATACACTGATATTAGGTCAAGAGGAATACAAAGATTTTAATGACCCAGTCTTGATCCCAAAAGGGAGGACTAAATGTCCTCCTCTTTATAGGGATCTCCCAGTGTTTTATGGGTTGCCAAATGAGGATCCGATGATTCATTTAAGAGAATACGACCTAACTTGTATTGCAAGTGGGTTTGACGATATACATCGGATGCTTGTATTCCCAAGTATCCTAAAGGGAGAGGCAAGGAAATGGTACTGGAGCCTCCCAAGATGATCGATCAGATCATTTGAGGAGTCTTGTGATAGATTTCTCTTGACCACATGAATCTGCCCTTAGAGGAGAGAGAAAGACTGAAATCAGAGATCTTCATAGAGACCACCATTGGAGGAGCGAGGCATGGCGATATGACCAACAGGCAGAGGGAAATGAAGCCCCATAATCGATTGGTATGGTTGTTCACAGGCAGCATGTTTGATCTCCCATCTTCTTGGCGTAAATTTTGGCGCCCTCTGTCACCATCTCTCCTCACGTTTTGATCCTCCAAAGAATGCCACGATTTGTTGTGGCATAAAATGCCCCAAGGTCCCCCCCAAAGGTCACTTGCATTTGGCCACTCTAATGTCCACATGAGAATGGAATTTTGGTGCCGAGCAGTGCTTAAAAATAGCTAAAAATTATGAATATCAAGGGAAAAATATTCAACATCGAAGGCGGCGGCTCGATCTAGGATGATTTTAAGCGCCAAAGTACTTTAAAGGTGCCCGAGCGACACTTGTTGATTTTTCATAATTTTTCAGACTGTCGTGCGGGTTGACAAGAGTCACTGGCCAATGCGGGATGCCGAGCCGGACGCCCAGGATTTTTCAGAGCTCAATTCGGAGTCCGGACAGGGAAATGGCCAAAAAATGGTCAAGATTTGAAAGGGTGGCCACAACATGGACCAAAGGGGGGGTGCCCTTTGGGGGCATTTTAACCCCCCAACCAAAAGGCATGCAAAAAATCGTGGGGAGAGAGGAGAAGAAGGCGCCAACAGAGGGCGTCGATTTTCACGCCATGGATGGGAGGAGGCAACCTCTAGCCTACAAACAACCCACGTCACTGATCATTGCCCTTGCTTCCCTCCTGGATGCCAATCATATCGCCGCCTCTCGCTCGAGAAATGGTGGTCTCTATGAAGAATTCTGATTTTAGTCTTTCTCTCTCCTCCCTCTCTCTCCCCTAAGGGTGGATTCATGTGGTGAAGAAGAAGAAGAAGAATGGAGGACGAATGCTTGTCCAATGAAGACCGGATTGCTCCGTGGTGCAAGAGGAAGGAAGATTGCTGATTGTGGACTGTCATGAGCATTAATGGTGGTTGGAAATCAGTCCCAAGATATGGCAAATAAAACCCTGCAACCCGGTAATCTCATTTTTACAAGGGAAATTGATGTTTTATGCGAATTGCTTTATGAATATTTGTTCCCATGGGATGATTATGCATTATAATGTTGTTTGCAATGTCTTCCAACTGTTTGAAGTCAGAAAATCAGAAAATCATAAGTGTTGTGGATGAAATTAGTAGTGTAAAATCCATAAAACACGCGAAATATGGGAAAATTGGGTGTTTTTGAGATATAAATGGAAAATATAATAAGACACACCAACTAAACTTGTGTTTTACTGCTAATGAACCTAAGGGCCACAGCCCACAACTCGCTTTGTATTTTCAGTCATTTAATATTGGAAAAGATACAAGGAAAAATAGGAAAAAATAGGGGAAAAATAGATTTTGAGTGCCAAAAATTAAGGCAAAATAAGATTCATGTTTGTGGATGTATGGGGGGTCTGAAGTATGAGGTTTAGCCTCAGTTTAGCCCTACCTTTATGTTTTAGTGAGTTTTTATGGCTTCTTATACAATAAAAATGTGGGAAATGAACCCTAAACCTATGCACCATGCACAACCTAAACGGGTAAGGGGTAGAGTGTATAAAAGGTGTTTAAATGTTGAATGAAATGATGAAAAGCTTGCTGGTTTTTATGCATACCATTTAGGTTGGTCGATAATTACAAAATTAAGGACCTAGTAGCACGAGGGTTTCTTGGTGCTAGGTTCATGGAACGCCGCATACGAGCAATAGTCGAAATCATTGAAAGAAATGTTTTCCACATGTGCACCAATGCTGATTTTCTTAATTGCTTGAGCATGTGGACATTCACAATTTGCATGAAGCATGAAATTTAAAAAGTATCAGATAATACCTCCTGAATGCATTGCAATTGCTTTCTAGAGGATCGTGACCAACGTTGAGTGAGTAAGGTTGTCCAAGCTGTAGGCTAGGCGTTGGGTCTAAGGGAAAGAAAGTGAGGTATGGTACATTCCTGGATACGATCAATTGGTACCTTGAGTGAAAATGTGTGCGATATTGTGTTATATATGTTTAGCGACACATCGAGGGGCCAATCCCCAAGGTATAGGAGAGTCGCAGTGAGGTAGCGGCAGTCAGCTGTGGGAGGACCTCCTATGTTTGTACTTCGTGCTATTTGGCAATGTGCTAGGGACTCCCTCTGAGGAGTGTTAATTGGGTTAGAGTTGGACTACAAGACGTGATACAAACACAAGATGTTTAGGAATATGATGTATGTGTCATCCACGCTTCTGGCCATGAGGCCGTGGGGTTGTTGAGCACATGATAGAGGTCCGGCTAGTGTATGAGCCAGTGCCGGCCCGTTTTAGGTCCCATCACCACCTCTTCGTATCTTGCCCGGTTTCTTGGCCATTTCCTCGTCCGGACTCCAAATTGAGCTCTGAAAAATCTTGGGTATCTGGCTCGGCATTCCGCATTGGCCGGTAACTCTTGTCAACCCGCACGACAGTCTAAAAAATTATGAAAAATCAACAAGTGTCGCTCAGGCGCCTTTAATGCACTTTGACGCTTAAAATCGTCCTAGATCGAGCCGCCACCTTCGACGTTGAATATTTTTCCCTTGATATTCGTAATTTTTAGCTATTTTTAAGCACTTCTCGACATCAAAATTCCGCTCTCAGCAGCTCTAGATTTTGGGCAAAACACAAGTGCCCATCTCTCTTTACATTTTCTCTTGTTTGCTATTTTTTCAATAGGGTTTGATGTCATTGATGTCATTTCTTACTGTTATTGTTGTTTTAATAGGGTTTGATATCATTTCTTACTGTTATTATTGTTTTATTGATGTCATTTCTTACTGTTATTGATGTCATTTCTTACTGTTATTGTTGTTTTATTGCAAATGTTGTTTTGGGCAGGAGGCTGTGGTGCTCATCTCTCTCTCTCTCTCTCTCTCTCTCTCTCTCTCTCTCTCTCTCTCTCTCTCTCTCTCTCTCTCTCTCTCTCTCTCTCTCTCATTTCTTTCCCCCCTCTCTCTATGTGTTGTTTCTTTTTTATATTGTGTTTTCAACAGAATTTGATATTGGTTCTAATTGTTGTTTTCCTGCAGAGTTTATTTGGAGCAAGAGACAAAGGTGTTAATCTCTCTCTGTTTGGTTTTTTTTTTTCTGATATCTTTTCAATACAACATGATGTTAGTTCTAACCCTTGTTGTTTTATTACAGAGATAATTTTGGGTGATATTGCATAAGTGCTCATCTCTGTCTCCCTCTCTTTCTCTCTATGTGTTTCCTCTTTTCTATTGTTTTTTCAGTATACCTTCATGTAAATACTAACACTTGCTATTGTCTTTTGCAAAAATCAATTTGGGCAAGATTGGATAGGTGCTCATTTCTTTCTCTCTCTTGCGTACGCATACTCACACACTCTCTCTTTCTTCCTCTATGCATTATCCCTTTTCTACTATCTTTACAATAGGGTTTGATGCTAGTTCTAACTAAAGGATCAATTGTTGTTACAGCACTTAACACAAGGTAGAGCATAGATTTTGTAGCTCAATTTACGGATAAATCTGCCATATTTTGTGGTGCGAATATTTATTCATTTAATTAGTGACTTTTATGTTTGATGGGATAGATGTTTTCTTATGTCCATAATTTGTAATGGGTTTTGATCAGCAATGATTCAATCTTATCTTCAGCTAATTAGTTTATAAGTAAATTAGCCCTATCTTGTATTGCTTCTATTCATGCAGTTATCCAGATATTTTTTGTTAAAAGGGATTCATGCAAGTATTTTTGTTCAAAGGGATTAATGCAGGTATTTTTTTGTACATGCAGGTATTGTACAAGGTTTAGGTGAAGCACATAATTCTCGATCGACTATTTTGATGTGGTGAGTGATTCCTTTATGTTGGATGATATGGATCTACTGGAAGTTGATGGTTCAAAAATCCTCTACTTTATTGGTCCTATGTGTCCATTCAGATCTCCATGCCAATTGGCAATGATCCATGAAACTCTTTATAATATCATCCATATAACGCGCAATGTGTTGAGTCTTAGAATATCTCAGGTGTCAATCCAATGTGTCTATTAAGATTTCCATGCCATGTGGGTGCTATCCTTGTAACAACTACTCTATAATACCTACGTTTCATACAATGTATTGAGTCAAATCAGACTCCTATTCATTATAATAAAATTTATTTTGGAAAAATTCTATGAGTATTCTTGTGCTATTCTTTTCATTATATTTCATGTAAATGGTATGATTAAAGTGATGCCTTGAAATTGAATCTATAATTTGTGTCAATGTATATATCCACATGCATTTTGATATCGATGTTTGTGTCTGCTTACAAAAGTGTAAACATCTCTTAATGCCATGTTGATTTGTATGGCATATTGGTGACTACTAGCCAGACTTAAAATGCTTCTTATTTAGGGTTTACTACATACTTCTTTACATCTAATGCATAGGTTATAATGCCTGAGAGAAGAACAATCATTCTCTCAATAGAAGTACATAACAGAAAAGATGAAGAAGAAAATTGGATCACTGATACGTATCATTGCTCATCTTGGGTACATATGGGTCCAAGTATGAAGGGAGCTTTCAAGGTGAAAGTATCTGCAATTACAAATGTATCAAAGCACCAAAATGATAAAATTTTAGCTCTTAGAAAAATGAATGTTGATTCTCACCTTGTAACAGAGGTGTTTGTATAGCATATAATCATGCAAAAACAAATACATATTGCACCCATTGTGCCCTTTCAATGAAACATTGCAAACAGTAAGTATTTGCAACTCATTGAGAATGAGAAATTTCATGATATCTATGTAACTACTTGTCTCGTACTTACAGAATTATACCCTTTGGATTGTTGTGAGTGGCAAAATGTTGAGAGTTTCACAGGTTCTTTTAAGTGTTACCACCTCAAAATTATTAGATTTCTCTTTGAGGAGCGTACAGCTAAGTAGCTCGCAAAAGACCTTGTTTTTTTCTATGACTCTAAGTACATATTGCCCAAGGGGGGTCGAGAATATGGAACCCTTGAGTCTATGCACATATCAAATATCAATAGCATAGAATGGCCATTTTGTAGTAGCGACATTTTGCACATGTGTAGCACACAAATTTTAGTAGAGATATTGAATTCTATGAAGCCAAGCACCGGCTCAAAGAATGTACATCTAAGCTAGTTCATACCGATTGTAATTTTTACACACATTCTCAAGGAATGTAAGGGTTTGAGACGTACCAAAAGTGTGTACGTCATAAAAAGTACATCAGAGGATTATGTAACAAGGATTCGAGACAAAACTTGGACATAAAAAATGACTCATAGTCCTGACATAGTGGAGTATCAAGTCACAACAAGGGACATGGCTTTCAGGTAAAATTTTTCTCTCTTAGTTGACTATTATCTTACTTTGGGATGAATCGGCTAACTTTCCTTTCCAATAAAAGATACTGTCACATGACATACTTTATGCCTAGTGTTCAAGTATTGTACATGGAGGATGCTCAAGGGTAAATGGTTGTGCCTTGATCAAGACATACGTGCAAGTGCAATTGTGGATGTTACTGTCATTTGTGAGGGCCGCGAGCCCTAATTGTTGCAAATGGAGGATGATTGGCCCTTGAGTATAATGTGCTAGGAAATTACAATGTTAATGTAGAATCCGTCTGTTAGCTTCTATTTTAAACTTGGTAGGAAAATTCAAAGCCAAACTAAGGATATTGTTACCAATGGAAAGTGTGTGGCTCCACATATTTTAGAAGAGTCTCCCTAAAAATCCCAACACCACAAGTTGTAATATCCAACACCTATAAATTTTTGAATTTTTTTGGCCAATAGAATATTGTCACTTGCAAACTTGAAATATTTAAAAATTATGGTATTTATGCAAAATCATACACTTCTTATACACTTTCCACATCAACACATTTACATATGCATGTAAACTTTACAAAGATGTAAGTAAAGACATAACTAATTATCTCAAACTTAAGGTTTTTAAGGTAGAACTAGTTTAGTTCTTGTTTCATTGTTTCATTTCACACTTTCTCTCTTCATCTCTTTATATCCATCACATTCCTCCTACCTGCTACGATGGATGCTTGTGCACACTTTGATGAGTAGATCCATGAGACTATCTTTGCCACCGAGGGTGACGAGATATTTTAGGTTTTCTCTAAGAACATCAAGCTTGAAAGCGTGCTCTCATCGTTGGATTCCCCCTTCAGATATTGGAAGACTTTGTGAGTACGATTGCTACCTGGACATACTCCATCAAGGGATCCAACATGACTTGGGTGTCTCTAGAACAACTCATGGTATTTCAGGCAAGGAAGAATCACCAAAAAGTGGTGAATAGGTGTCTAGTCCATGTGGATCCTTCGCACAGAGTATGCACTATTCCCATGGACAGTGCACCAGATACATCACCTTTGGATCTTATGGAGTGTGATTGCACATTGGCAATTTACCTCCTTGCATTGGATACACCCCTAGAGGAGGAGAGCGATGAAGATACAAATCCACAGGTTATTGCTATCACATACACAAGAGAAGAACCGATTGAAGAGCTCATAAATGTTGAAGAGGAACATCACGTGGTGGCAGAGCAAGGGTTGGCTCTCATGGTGCCATCTTCTTCAGAACAACCACAAGTCAACAAACCCAATCTTGTCTCCTTAACACCCATTGAAGTAGATGGTGTACAATACTTACTTCTATCAGATGTGCTGCAATACTTGGAAATGAAAGAAGAAGAGTTGTTTTCCATCCTAGTCAAGGATTCAATGGAAGACCTAATCCATTATGATTACATGGATGTGCATCCGACGATGGCAGAGATTGGAAGATATGATGGCACAAGCTTGGATATTGTGAGAGTCATCATAGCAGCACATGAGTATATTACCTCGGTTGAAGAAGGTTACCTTGTGTCAGATGCTGAATTTGAAGCACTACAACATGATCTGTTTGGACCAAGGCTCCAACTTCCTACCAAGGTAGATCCCTCTGCCCAAAGAGGTGCCTCACTGACACACGAGGAAATGAAGATACAATATGATTTGGAGAAGGTGAGATTTCTAACTGCCATACATTTTTATGCAACGAAACTTGATGGTAGGGTGCATCAAGTCCCTCTGAGTCCACCGGTGAAATCTTGGCCAAAAATGATGCCTACAGTTGTCCTATCCAAAGTCTCTGGCCCAAAAAAGTGGCCACAAATGCCAGACTTTGGACAGGACAATTGCATGCATCATTTTTTGCCAAGAGTTCACAAGTGGACTCCAGGGGCCTGATGCACTGTACCCTCAAGTTTCGTCACTTTTTTTTATAATAGTCGCTAAATATATTGTTTGATTCGACTTTGTCATTTAGGACATACTATATATAGATGAGTTTGCATCAAGGCAAGGAGGAGCTTGCCATGTAAATCGATGGAAGGATTCAGCTCTGAAGCAGTACATTGGCAACCTTGTTGCAAACTTGGTGGTCTTCCATAAGAAGTGCTCACCATGAGGGCAAGAAATAATCATGAATATTTGAGCTTTGACCAAGTTTGGACCTTTTCAAGTGATACATGTGACATCTAGCTTGGAGAAGGTGGTGCTAATCAAGCGGTCAAAGCTTCTTTACTTGTTTGACCAAACACGTGGTGGAGCAATGTGCTACATTAGGTGACCTTGCTAAAGTGTTAGATCCGCTTCTCCTAGAGAAAGAGCTAAAGGGCAAGCGCATCACTTTTGAAGCAAAGAAGGAACTTATAAACTGACCCCTCCTCTCCACCGATGAAAAAGCCAAGGAACAATTGAGAGTTCTTGTTGGCTACCATCTTTGTGTATCTGCCATCATTATCAGCCATCACATGTATTTTTCTTGATGAATATAAGATATTTTACTTTGTCTCTATAAATAAATATTTATTGAATAAATGTATGGTTTGTGTAAGTGTGACGATAATGTGTGGTACGTGAATGATGCATTCGCATACGTTAACATAATTCAACGTGTAGTACTAGACTTGCAATTATGCATAAGCAATAATGTAACTTGTATCCATACGTATTACTATACTTCCGATGCGTTCATACATTAAATAAAAATTAAGAGTTGTGCGTTTCAAGAAACAAAAAATAATAACTTTACTCATTTATTTGACTTTAGTATACATCACATGAGATATTATGTATATATAAATAAATATTCCAATGTGGTAGAGTATACAGAAGTTTTTGGCCTTCCAAGATGCTATGGTGCTATAACACTCATGACAAAACCTTGCATCATTAATCTCATAATCTATGGAGGAGTCCCCTTACCGTGTCGAAGCCGAATGATAAATTTTATATCTTTATCTATGATTGTGACATGCTTTGCATGGATGGCCGCAAGCTATATATCATCAAACAAGTCGATGAAAAATCCCTCTATAGCTGTTTGTAGGGGCTCAATAGCTGCAACAGTCCACCTTCCTATTGGTAGACCATCCCGCACTCGTGCCCAAAATCTTCCCATCCCTTTTAGTTTCAAGTCTTGCATGACTTCTCAAACAACCTTATGAAAAGAACTTTTCGAGATGAGAATCTTGTATTTGCATTGGATTCTCCTTATCTCACAAAGGGCAATAGTGCTCAGTTTCCATCTCCTCTTCTTCTATGGTGGTCCTTGTGCTCTATGGGGAGCACCTGCTTCTGCACTAGAGGAGGCTTCACCTTGTGCTCCAAGTGGCAACGGACCTTGCATGAGGTTTTTCCGAGGCCGAAACGGCAACATTCTTGCTTGGTGCATGCCATGCAAGCTCGAGAAGGGCAAGATGGAGAAGAGACAGAGGTTGGGGGTGTAAGAATGGAGGAAGCAAAGAAAGCAAGATGTGAAAATGAGAAGAACAATGAACTTTAAATCCATTTAAACCCCAAAACCAGGTTAATGCAACTTCATACACATTGTCAATCGTGTGATCATAAATCCATAACCTTTTATCAAAATGTAATGAAACTTCACACATGCACTCATTAGGTGCCCAAGAGCTCCTTTTTTTTTTTGAAAAAAAAATACTTGTAGACCCCTGGCCCAAAGTCTGGCATCTGGAGCACCTAACAAATGCACATGTGAAGTTTCGTCACATTCCAATACACTTCAGTATTTTAAAAATTATCCCATACCAAAATTATGGATGGATTGATAATCGAGAAATCAACATTGCGACTACTAGCCCTTAGAACTTTCGCACCACATAGACTATATAGAGGCATCAAGAGTAAAGTCTGCAACAAGAAATGGAAAATTTTTGCATGCTTTTCCTATTGAAATTGAGAGTTCTAGAAAAAACTATAAGTAAGAATTGAAAATACAATGAAGATGCATAGTCAAAGTTGAGAGCGAAGGAAAAGTGTAAGTTTCTAATTTATATTTTAAGGGTGCATACAATAGTTTTGCACTAGGACATAGTCATATCTCCAATACACGAGGATAATGCTATACCAAAAAAGATAAAATTACAAACTATGTTCATTCCATTGGAACAAATGCATCCTTCACTACTTGAAGATTTCTTACAAGTTGGAAGTCCTTGGGAGTTACAATGATGTGCTTTGCATGTATTGTTGCACAACGCTGAGCATCACTCATCATCAAGTCAACTAAAAAGGCCTCTGTAGCACAGTGTAGAGCATGAAGACATTCTTTTGTGAAGCGATCAGGTCTATCCTGACCTTGAGCCAAAAACCACCTCCTGCTTTCTGTGCATTAGAGGTCTTGCACAATCTCGCAAACAAGTCTTGAGAAGTTCACCTTCGAAATGTTGAGATCAAAAAAGCATTGATACCTCCTAATTTCTCTCAAGGCCACTATACATGGCTTCCACTTGAGTTTCTTGTGGAGATGTTGGGGAGGACCCTTGTGAGGGCGGCTTGAGGAAGTTGGGTTAGGTTGAGAAGGGGATGCATCTGAGTTAGTAGATGCTCCAAGGGGCTAAACACAATATGAGGCTCTGAGTGGAAGCTTATTTGCAACTACTTAGACCTAGCCATCTTTCCTGCACAAGAGATGTGAGAACTCAATGAATAATATAGAAAGTGAAACCCTATTTTATATAACCCTAAACTGTAAGACTCATTCACATAGATGCACACTCTTTCTTTCTCTCTTAAACTATGAATTGCATTCACACTGAACACATTGTTCATATTACTATCTTAGCTCTCTTCGAACCCATTTGTTGCCTTGTCAAAGCCTTGTTTCTAGCCACTTGGCATGGTTTTCTTTGGCACCTTGAGGCTTCATAATGCACTCTTTTAGTGACACGACGTGATTCCATCATGTTTGCAGCCAATTCATCAGCACTTTCATTTACTCTCTTTTGCAAGAGTTTAGCTTCATCCGCACCGAAAGAGAAGGGGTGGCATTCACAACATGCTTCAGAGTGTCAAATCAGTTTTTCAATTGACAGAAGCTTCATCTTCATACTAAAACCATCATAGAGCCATCGTTTCTCACTCTTTTCCTTCCTAACCTTCTACTTAACCCTTTGCACTTGAACACTGATATACGCATGAATCATTGAGTCTTCGCTTCAAACACTTAAATCATCATTAGACTTGGGATGGAGAAAAGTCTATATCTTCCTTTACATGCCCATATTCAGGTGTTGAGCCTTTGAAGATATAAAAAGGAGAGAAAATTGAATAATAGCTCCATCTATACAATTGCTTTGATGAACAAACTACCAAAGAATATTATTGAGATGCTTGTATGCTATGGGTTACATATCTATGTCTAGAAGGCAATGTATTCATTCACATTGTAAGATGAATGTAATTAATCGAATGTGAAACCAATTCATTCATTTTGCTCCATGTATTCATCTTGACTTGAGGACTTAACATTATCTTTTGCTCCTATCTTGCTAAGCGTCCCTGCAGTGAGCGACATTATCGAACCCCCCTCGTGCGCATCCTGTGCGACACCTGGTGAGCCCGACATGAATGCGTCGCTTCTGATTGTCGAGATGGGAGACTCTTCAAATACTCCGCCCACTTCATCATCGAGTGCTTCTTCCTTTTCAATTGATGAGATGAAAAATTTATTGCAAACTCTATCTTCAGCTATTATGATGCAGAATCAGCAGATGCAGTTATCTATGCAGCAACAGTAGCAGCTACATCAACAACAATTAGATCAACAACAAGTGTTGCATCAAGAAGAAGAGCATACACATGGAGCAACCAAAGCGATTGAGGACGTGGTAAGTGAACGTAAAAATATTTGATGGCCAGAATGTTTTCACTTATCTTAAAACATTTGAAAGCTAGATGCGCTTCTTTGCCAAATGGAGAAACTGTTTCTTATGGCTAGTCACGCCTGCTTTGAGGGTTAGAGTGACTAATATATTTGTGCAAGATTCAAATTGTAATGTCTTTAAGAAGGTGCTCAAAGATGAATATTTCCTAGAGGATTATGGTATTGCTACTCGAAAGATGTTCAAAGAGTGGGTCTATCAGCCCAACAAAGGACTTGTTGCTTTTGAGTTATTGCGTGAATTTGAAGATCGTTACAACCAATTGGATGCACTTAAGCAAAGATCCCTAACTCAAAGAAGGTGGAGTTATTCTTGCATGCAGCTGATCCTGCACTTCAGGATGAGTTGGGAGAGCTTCTTGAAGACCGTATGTAGCCTATGGGATTGAAGACGGATTGGCAAGATGCTTTCGATGCGGTTTCCACATTGACAAAGAGGCGAAGATAGAAGGCTCACTTACAAAACAATATGCAAACACATTTAATGATGTCTTCTACTACCTCCACTTCTCCTACTTCTTCTCCTACCCCTCATTCCATGTCTATGCCTACTTCTATGCCTATGCCTAAGCCTATTCCTGCAGTAGTTGTCAGGCCATCTACCAAACCAATTATCGAAGACATGGTGGAAGAAATTTCAAAGAACTTGAAGGATCTTTAGATAAAGATGGCCAGAAGAGATCAACAACCACTTAACCCAGATCCAACTTCTGTCCCATCCTCTTCTACTCCTATGAATTCTTCCAAAAATGATCGTGTTTGCCATTGCATATGGTGCGATAGTCCAGACCATGAGCGCAAGGACTGTCAAGACTTCGAAGAGGCAAAAAGACTAATGGCCATGTTGGAGCAATCGGTTAGTGACTAGTTTTGGCATCCTATTGGATTATGCTAGGGCTACTCCTCCGATTTCATGCATTGGTTTTGTCAAGGGGTAGGGTGAAAGCTTTGATGGGTTTTCTTGAGTATTTTGTATCAACTTGATACTCTTTGTAGTTGTGTTGATGTACAGATCTCTTCGTGGGGTTCGATAGGCGGAGTCGCCCTATCCTGCGGTCACCAATGAGAGCTGCATTTTAGGATCTGACTTTAAGCCCGATCTGGAAATGGTTTGAGCTCGTTTTAAAGCAAAAACATGGCCGAGACGAGTCAATGAGCCAATTTTCATGAAAAATCAAACGGTGGCGGATGGTTGGAGCTAAAGTTTTTCTAGATGCATTTCGACATCAGGAATCCAACACGTCTCAGTTTGTCAATCGGAGGTCATTTGACCCCCTATTTAATCCCCACAAAGTTCGGTGTTATAAGACAGCTACCAGATTGGGAAGTCGTAAAGTGCATGGGAGAGGCCAGTTTGATGGAGTTTGACGCCACGAAGCGGCCTGTCCAGTCGGATTGCAAATCGGAGTTCATTTGGCTTTAAATTTGAAAAATCCACTTGCAAGATAGTGTGAACACAAAAAGATGAACCGGTTATTTTAATGTTTTAAACCTTAGGCTTAATAAAAGCCTTGAAACTAATGCAAAAACTGTCAAACAAAGGGAAGTGTCAATGCGTCTCCTCTTTTTTTCTCGATGCCTCTCAGATTCAAACCCATTTGGAGAGAGAGAGGGAGATTCTCAATCAAGGAGAAGAGAGAAACAAGATGGCTGCAAGCTTGCCCGTTTTAATGGAGGATTTAAAAATACCATTTTTTAATATTTCTCTCTCCTCCCTCTCTCTCCCCTTAAGGAATAGTTCATGCACATGAAGAAGAATGAAGACCGGTTGAAGGATGCTTATCCAACATGAACCGGATTGCTCCAAGATCAAGAGGAGGCTGAGGGGAGATGCTCAGCATTGAAGATTTTTATCGATCGGTTCATTGGCAACCTGAGAAAATAATCAAAAAACCCGCAACACACAAGTAAGCAGTATACGCCATTTTTACAAAGGAAATTTGCTTCTTGTTGATGTTTGATGGTCAAAATGGATTTCATATGGAACAAAAATTTGTTTGGAGCTTTTTTACATTATGATTGAGGGCTATGCATAAAAGAAATGCAGACCCGTAATGATAAATAGTCGTAATAATTAAATTATGGTCCGAAAAGTGCATTTTTAGAGTATTCGTGTTATAAAAATCTAAAAATTTATGCTTCATGGTTGTGGTTGTATAAAAAAGATGAGTCATGAAGTTTTGACATGGTATCAGTCCTGGATTGCATAGCAATTGTCTTCCTAGGACATGACTTATACGTTGATTGGAAAGGAGCCTTTGTTGTAGGTTAGCTATACGCTTTCCTTGGGACTGTTTGGTGAGGATTTATATATTCTTGGATCATACAAAATAAGAAAAGAGAGGAGTTTGTGCGTTATGTCTTATATGTTGGAGCAACGCATCTTGCGGCCAATCCCCGAGGTGTGCGAGAGTCGCAGTGGAGCCATAGCAATCAACCAAGGGGAGCTTCTTGATGTTTGTGTGATGAGGCACTATACCCACATATTATGGGATCTCCCTCTGAGGATAAGGGAAGGTAAACATTGGACTACATATTAGCTACAAATGCATAATGAAGTCTATTTAGTGTACATCAATGTCTTACAGACGCTCTTGGCCTGCAAGGCCGTGTGGTGGGGTTGTCTATTGTGTGCATTAGGTCTGGCTAGTGCCATAGCCAGTGCTGGACCATTTTAGGTCCCATCATGTAGCCAAGGATTTTGCCGAGGACTCAATGATCTTCCTCACAAAACCATTGAGGTTCACCTTATGCAGTGACCTTGTCGTGAAGCTCTCTAGCAAGGGGACATTGATGTGGCTCATGATGTGTTATATCTTTGACTAGAAAACAAGGTGTGCACCATTTTGGCTTGGAGCTAGATTTCAGGGTCAAGGATATCTGCCAAGCCGATGCAGTCGTTGATGTGGACTTTTACTTTTTCCATTCCTAGCAAGGCATATACATCTCTTTTCGATTTCCTCTTTACTTTGTTTGCCAAGCCCAATGCCTTCTCCACCAGCTTTGGGGTCAATTCAATCTACACTTGAGGAGTTCCCTCTCCCGCATGCATAGTTACGATGCCGTGGTTCCTGCGGAAGGTCCTCAAGAACTCTGCACAGTGGAAGTAGTCTACCCCCTAGCTTACTTCTTCCACATATTTTTGCAGATTGTATTGTTCGATGATCTACCTTACGGCCCGCTCTTCAATGACCACATCTTCTAGGTTGAAGATATGCTAGAACTTGAACTGGTTGAAGGCTCGTGTTTCCACCAAAAGTCCATATGTTGCTTGTTCTTCCTCTGAAAAATGCAATTTGCTAGCCTTTTCTTGGCTTGCCATGGTGGGTACTTGTCATGAAGCCATATTCACCATTAGTGCTTTTCAGAATAATTACAAGCAATAGAAAACGACTACATACTTGTTGAACTAAAATGCTTAAGTGCAGAAGTAGACTTTTTCCTCCCATTAGTCTATTGATTTTAAATTTTATTGACATTTTTCTTAATCATAAGTTGTTGCATTCTATCCTTGCAATGTGTGTTTTTCCTTTATTGTTTTCCTTATGTGTTTGGTTTGATTCACCTTACCCCCTCCTTCTTTGTAATGAAAAGAATCCTTCCTAGGATGAAAGGATTAGAGGACGAAGTGCCTATAGCGCACAATCTTAGTGTTTTACTTTTGCATGAGCCAGGCGTAGAAATTCAGATTATATTCTAACTAAGCATAGCTATCCATATCAAAAGGGCGGATGCCCATATGTATAATGTAAGTGAGGACATCAAGGAAGAAGTCACCATAGGCCACTCGGCTAGCAGCATGCAACTCCTGCTCAATGATGATGTGATCTAAATAAGGGTGTTCTTTAATGTGTTCTTCCATGGGTCGATTACAGAGAGTAGTTAACACCCTATATAAACTTGGAGTGACATAGGTTGGGTCGTGTTATTCAGATGCTTTGATTGTGCATCGCTATTCAGCGTTGGTCATTATTTGGCATCCCTGGATGTTGTTTGACTACTTGTTCCTTGGATATCTCGATTGCATTAAACTTCTCAATTGCTTCGAAAACTTTAACGAATACGACTTCTGACTCCTCCCAAGAGCAAGGGAGTGTTCGTACTTCCATCACTATATAGGTTCTTCCAAGAGGCCTAGTTCTAGTATGTCATAGCTTTTAGCCAATGTCATGAAAGTAGTGTCCAATTGTCAGAGGCAAACAACCAAGTCGTCCCCAGTATTTTTAGCTAAATCCACGGTCAAGGTTAGAATTGTTCGATATTAAGGTTAGAATTGATCAATACCTCAGTTCCTCCTAGTGTGACCATGCCTATGACTAGTCAATCAAATGGCTCCACCAACAGTTGTAAAACCAACGATAAATCCTACCATTGTTCAAGGGAATCAACAACCAATCCCTAAATCAAGTGGTTAGGCCAATGGAACAACAGGTAGATGATTGTGGCTATGAGTCAAGTGCCTTGAATATCCTTGGTGAAGTTAAGGATATGATGAAGCACTGTACTGATATGATTAGCGAACAGTATAAAAAAATAGTTGTTGATGTTAATTTTCTTAAGAAGTAGCAGAATTGGATAGGGAGTTGATGCCCTGAAGATGGTGGCCCTTCAAGATTTAGATGTAAGTTGTGTAATGGCCAACATTTGCCTAGGAATTGTCCAAATATTAAATGTGACATATGTGGAAATTTCGGCCATTTAGCTAATACCTATTGGAGTAAGATTAGCTCTCTCTAGCAAGGAAGTAAACAACAAAATCCAGTTAATCATATAGCACAAGGGAATAATATCCAACAAGATGTAGAACCAAAACAAATAGCCAAAGAAGAAGGAAAAAGCCAAGAAAGAAGCACCAAAGCTGGTTGAAAAACCAAAGGAGATAATGGTCTGGTAAGAGAAGCGAGCTCTTGCTAGCTATCATGAATTCGATTTAGCAAGTTCTCTTTGCAAAGTTAAGCCAGGTGAAGTTTTCTATATATTTTTAGAAACCACAATGCATTGTATCAGTTGATGTTTAGCTCAAATTTGGGAGGAGAAATGATATCATCCAATTGCCTTTGCTAGAAGGAAATTGGGGATATGTGAAGTTAATTATACATACATGGAGAAATTGTGCCTTAAAATGGTCTTTGCGATGAAGAAATTTAGGCATTATATTCTATATGAGAAGTAGTATTCTTTAGCAAAGTGGTTAATCACTTTGCAGGAGTTCGATCATGAGAGAAAGCCACCAAAGATGCAGGGTATTTGATGCCAGGAGGCATATTCCACGGTGGATTCCGTGCCACGGTGGATTCCGTGAGGTTTTACGGTGGATTCCGTAAACTTAGATGACCGGGGCTCATACACAAAGAGGATTCTTTGTGCGAGAAGTTGATGGGGACGCCTGTCCTTTTCGGGCATTTCATTAATTTAGTGTGTACATGGGTGATTCCATAGCGGGTGATTCCGCAAAATGCATATTAAATTAATAAACGTTTATGAGTTTAGAGTGCGCACTCGTAATAAATTAAGGTTAGGATTTATTTCTAACCAGTTGATTTATTTATGTAGCTGAAGACTGCTAGGTATTCACTTTTGTCGGTTTAATTGTATTATTTTACTAACGATTGTGAATGCTTCAGTTGATGTGTAGAGATAGCAGCAGTGGCGGAGGAAAGCATTGGAGTTTAGCGGGTATTCAACATTTGGACTATATATTTTGATAGGCGCCACGCCTATATTTTGTTATGTCTATAGAGACATTGATTATTGATTATTATTTTGTATGCGCCTATGCGCCCGGATATGTTATTTCTATTTGGACATTGAGATTGGGCGTGCCAGACTCTATGGGCACCGTCCATTAGCTTTATTTTCCTATTTTTGTAGAAAGCAAACTCAAAAGCTAAAAGCTTGTCATATTTTTGTAATTGGGCTATTATTGAGCATGAAGATTGGAAATATACATTGAATACATGCTTTGTGAAGCGCTCACACGAGGCATGGGGGAGATTGAACCCAATTTGTCTCTTGCCTCTTGTCGTGCATGCTTTTACATTGTTTTTTTTGTGCAAAAAGGTAGAGTTCATTGTTCTTGGGGACCTTCTGGGATTCACTACGTGAGCTATCTGCGACCGATCTGCGCACCAGTGGTATCAGAGCGGAGCAGAGATCAAGAGCTTCCAATCGCTACCAATCTCGCGAAGGCGGAGCTCCAGGAACAAACGGGCTCTACAGTCAATCTCATCGCGAACCGTCGATACAGGCAGACTTCTGGCGATCAAGAATCCATGTTTCCACTGTTAGATCGCGAAGGACCAGGCTCTGCAGGCGCAGGACCACTCATACACTTCCATCATCAAGTCATGGAGTTACAGAGATAAGCTCTCTTCATAATCAAGTTTATTATCATAACAAAGCTTAATCTTAAGCTTAGGGAGCTTAAATACTCAAATCATGATCAAAACGGCTTCATCCCGAGAATTCCGGCGGAAAAAACGGACCCCCCCTCTCACGAAATCGACGCCGCCTGTAAGTCCTTCCTTAAGCTTCATAAGCTTAAGCTTAATCACTTAAGCTTAAGCCACTGCAAGTCACACAAGGCAGATAAGTTGGTAAACTCCGGGTCCCGCACTTCTGAAGTTAAGTTCCACAAGTCGACGGTAATCAAGTTCTACAAGTCGGCCTAAGTTCAGCAAGTCAACAACTCTACAAGTCTGCTAAGTCTGCAACTTTGCAAGTCAGACTAAATCAGAACTGACTAATGCTTAAAACTCATAGAAGACTTGTTCGTATGCAAAAACTCTGAACTAGAAACTTGTTCGCAGCAAGCTGTTCTACCTATCTACAAGTTTGTTGAAGTACTTTCAGCAAACGGAGATAGAAATATTGCAGATTTTCAGAAAATATACAAAGAAATACCCAAAAATACATAGCCTTGTAACCCCAAATTTGAGCTACGCTCATCCCGCTAACCTGATTTTGAGTGAGAAAGGTTTGTTGAGTTTTGCAGGATGACTACCCCACATATGGATGATCCTATGGCTGAAGACGACTTACCTGAACCTACCATGGAACAAAAGCTGGATCTAATCATGCTGCAATTGGAAGAAGAGCGAAGGGCTAGGCAAGCATTGCAAGCGCAATTGACAAAACTTCAAAGAGCGTCCACCAATAAAGAAGAACCTCAAGCTGAAGATTTGATTCGCCGTACCATCGACGCCACTCTTGAAGCACAAACCATTCGCAAGGAATCCAAGATAAGTAAACGAAGTTTCAAGTTTCGCACTTTCAATGGTATACGAGAAGGAAAGACTGTTTTATCATTCATTAGCCAGCTTGATGACTATTTCCATGAGGAAACTTATCCCGAAAAAGATAAAATCAAGTGTGTTACTAATCATCTGATAGACAGAGCATCACTTTGGTGGACTGTAGTCCGCAAGAGCATAGAATGTCCTGCTACTTGGGAAGATTTCAAGAAGAAGTTCATGCAAAATTTCCTTCCACCGCAATTTCATGAGAAGGCTATCAAGCAATGGGATTAACTTCAACAGCGAGATCGTGAGCCTATCCCACAATATACAGAGCGTTTTTGGAATGCACTCCTACAGCTACGCATGCTTGAAGACGTACCAGAGACGACACATAAGCAGAAGTATATGTCTGGACTTCTTGGGCATTACTACGCTGAAGTGAACATGTTCAAGCCTGCTACCCTTGAAGACGCCATCTCTTTAGCTCACGACACTGAAGATAAGTTACGCGGAAGAGATCGACGACCACAACCATTCCAAGCTAACGGTAATTATGGATCTAAACAATTCAATTCCAATTTTAGAAGGTTTAATCCAGGTCGTTTCTCATCACCATCTTTCCGCAAGAATTGGCCTAAACCACCTGCATTACCATCTACTATCAATCCAAATCCTAAACCTATTCCACAAGCAAATCCAAATGTACCCAGACTTCCAGCCATTGCAAATAATGTAACCAAAGCCAAGCCAATAGTATGCTACAAGTGTCACCAGCCAGGGCATCTCGCAGCAAATTGTCATTCAAAGAAGCCATCAGCACATATCAACTACCTTGGAGCCATGGATGAAGACGAGCATGAGGATATGCCGGATTTCACTGAAGAAGAGGATGATATTACTACTACTTCCGACACTTTACCAGGTATGCCTACTCCACATTCATTGTTGACTATGAAATGTATGGTGCATGGAAAAGAAAGAACTATCTTGCATGATGACGGTAGTACCCATGACTTTATTTCAGCAAAATTGGTAAAGGAATTGAAATTGCATACTGTACCTACGCATTATCGCATAAAAGCTACATTTTTAGGCACTAGGTACAATGGCACACAAGAAGTACAAGATTTAGAAATTCAAATTGGTTCATATATTGAAAGAAAAAATTTCTTAGTTGTCCCATTACAGTCAAGCGACATTATTTTAGGAATGCCATGGAGACACCAGCATAATCCAAATATAGATTATTCCACGCACACAATGAATATTAATTTTCAAGGAAAATCTATTACATTATATGGTATGCATGCATCTCATATTTTTCCACTGCTTTCGCATACTCAAGCAAAACGTGCACTACGCAAGAATACTAAATCATATCTCATTTGGGTGAATGCATTGCACGCAAAGGAAAATCATATGCACCCTAGGCATAAGGAATTTCTTGCATATTTTAAGGACTGTTTTGCAGAAGACCTACCACCAGGTTTACCACCATCACGTCCAGAAGACCATAAGATTGATCTAATACCTGGCACACAACCACCTTGCAAAGCACCATATAGGCACAATCAAATAGAGCAAAAAGAAATCCAGAGTCAAGTTGAAGAATTACTAAATAGAGGCCTAATTTGACCTAGCAGTTCTCCATTCGGTGCACCTGTGCTCTTAGTCAAGAAAAAGAATAATACTTATCGTATGTGTATTGACTATCGAGCATTAAATAAGATCACTGTAAAGAATAGGTATCCTATACCTAGAGTTGATGACCTTATGGACAAACTGCAAGGATCTTCTATATTTAGTAAAATTGACCTTAAGTCTGGATATCATCAGGTGAGGCTAGATAGATCCGACATATTTAAGACTGCATTCAGGACACAATTTGGCCATTACGAATTCTTAGTCATGCCATTCGGATTAACTAATGCACCTGCTACTTTCAGTAGAATGATGAACCGTATTTTTCTGAAATATCAATATTGTGTGATTGTTTTCTTTGATGGTATTTTAGTGTTCAGTCAAAGTGAAAAAGAGCATTATGAGCATTTATCATTAGTTTTTCAATTACTGAAAGAAAATCAATTGTTTGCAAATCCTGAAAAGAGTGAATTCTTTAAGACAGAAATAGAATATTTAGGTCATATTGTATCAAAAGAAGGAATTAAAGTTGATCCTAAGAAAATTGATGCAATATTGCATTGGCCTGTTCCTAAAAATGTGCATGAATTACGCTCATTCCTTGGTCTTGCTAGTTTCTATAGGAAGTTTGTACGTAATTTCTCATTACTTGCTTTACCATTAACCAAAATTCTTAAGAAAGGAATTGTTTATCAATGGACTGAAACTTAGCAGAAATCCTTTGATTTACTGAAACGTGCATTAACTAATGCCCCTGTTCTACAATTGCCTGACTTTAACCGACCATTCTTTCTAGTTGTGACCGATGCTAGCGGATCAGGAATAGGAGCCGTATTAATGCAAGACAACCATCCAATAGCATATTCTAGTTCTAAGCTAAAACCCTCTGAGCTCAAATATTCCACTTATGACAAAGAACTATTAGCAGTTGTACAAGCATTAAAACAATGGAAGCATTATTTAATGGGTTCAGAATTCATGATAAAGACTGACCAGCAAAGCATTAGACATCTACTTAGTCAACCCCAAATTTCTGACCGTCATATCAAATGGGCTTCCTTCATTCAAAGTTTTCATCCTATCATTCAATACCAACCTGGAAAAGAAAATGTAGTTGCTGATGCATTGAGTAGAAGACCTGCAATTCATAATATTTCTATCATATCTTTTGATTCTTTGATTGCTATGAAAGACACATATCACCAGGATATTACTTTTCATTCTGATTGGCAAAAATTAGTTCAAAATAATTTCATTCCTGTTGATTCATTGTCATATAATGATGGATTTATGTTTTTTGAAAAGAGACTGTGTGTTACTATTCCATTCCGATCTTTTGTTTTGAATGAAATTCATTGTCCCCCATATCAAGGTCATAGAGGTATCATTTCTACATTACGCATGTTAACTGAAGATTTTTATTGGCCGCATATGGATGCAGATGTATCTAATTTCGTTTCTGAATGTTTGATTTGTCAAAGAATAAAGAGACATCATGGTAAACAGTATGGATTATTAATGCCTTTGTCTATTCCATCTAAACCTTGGGAACATATATCTATGGATTTCATTACTGGTTTACCAAATACTAAATCTAACCATGACATGATTTGGACAATAGTAGATAGATTTAGTAAGCAAGCATATTTCATTGCATGTAAGAAAACTTTAACAGCATCACAAGCAGCACTGTTATTTTTGAAAACTGTTTTTACTAACCATGGATTGCCAAAAGTGATTATTTCAGATCGTGATTCTAGATTTTGTAATAATTTTTGGATTACACTGTTTGCAAATCTAGGCACAAAGATTGATTTCTCATCTGCATTTCATCCAGAAACAAATGGACAAACAGAAGCCACAAATAGCACCATTCTAGATCTTTTACGTGCATATACTATCTCTAAACCTCAGACATGGGATACTCATTTACATTTATTACAATTTGCATATAACAATACACCGCACACATCTACAAAGAAAGCACCTTTTGAAGTTATTTATGGATATAGATTATCTACACCTGTTGCATCTTTGTCTAATAGAATTCAGAGTGCTGATGATATTGCTGTTATGCATAACACTATTTTTGATGAGGTTAAGGATATGATTGCTAAAGCCCAACAATCATATACCAAACAAGCCAACAAGAAAAGACAAGCCATGAATTTCAAAGTTGATGATTATGTTTGGCTTAGAATAGAAAAGCGTAGACTGCAAAGTGTAGATAGACACCCAGTTGTCAAGTTAGCTCCTAGATTCTATGGACCATTTAGAATCATTCATAAGATTAATGACAATGCCTTCAAGTTAGAATTGCCATCTCATTGGAAAATTCATAATACATTTCACATTAGTTTATTGAGACCATTTAGAGGCCAATTACCTATCCACCCTGTTTATGAAAACCCACCTTTACTAGAAGAAGAGACTGAAATACTTGAACCAGAAGCCATTATAGACACTGACTACATGACCACTAGAACTGGCCGAAGGTATTCTAGATATTTAGTAAAATTTAAGAACCATCCTGTAGAGGAAGCACAATGGATGCACGCTAGAGACTTAAATGCTTTCCCCACTCTGTTAGCTCCACATTGAGCTAATAGCAATTGAGGTCAATTGCTATCCCACCCCGGGGGTATGATGCCAGGAGACATATTCCACGGTGGATTCCGTGAGGTTTTACGGTGGATTCCGTAAACTTAGATGACCGGGGCTCATACACAAAGAGGATTCTTTGTGCGAGAAGTTGATGGGGACGCCTGTCCTTTTCGGGCGTTTCATTAATTTAGTGTGTACATGGGTGATTCCATAGCGGGTGATTCCGCAAAATGCATATTAAATTAATAAACGTTTATGAGTTTAGAGTGCGCACTCGTAATAAATTAAGGTTAGGATTTATTTCTAACCAGTTGATTTATTTATGTAGCTGAAGACTGCTAGGTATTCACTTTTGTTGGTTTAATTGTATTATTTTACTAACGATTGTGAATGCTTCAGTTGATGTGTAGAGATAGTAGCAGTGGCGGAGGAAAGCATTGGAGTTTAGCGGGTATTCGACATTTGGACTATATATTTTGATAGGCGCCACGCCTATATTTTGTTATGTCTATAGAGACATTGATTATTAATTATTATTTTGTATGCGCCTATGCGCCCGGATATGTTATTTCTATTTGGACATTGAGATTGGGCGTGCCAGACTCTATGGGCATCGTCCATTAGCTTTATTTTCCTATTTTTGTAGAAAGCAAACTCAAAAGCTAAAAGCTTGTCATATTTTTGTAATTGGGCTATTATTGAGCATGAAGATTGGAAATGTACATTAAATACATGCTTTGTGAAGCGCTCACACAAGGCATGGGGGAGATTGAACCCAATTTGTCTCTTGCCTCTTGTCGTGCATGCTTTTACATTGTTTTTTTTGTGCAAAAAGGTAGAGTTCATTGTTCTTGGGGACCTTCTGGGATTCACTACGTGAGCTATCTGCGACCGATCTGCGCACCAGTATTGTAGAATGTATTGTGGATTTCGGGGAGCCAAAAGAAATTCTGGTTGAGGGAAGTGATATTGAAGGTCTATTTAAAATCAACACAGCTCTCATCCCTTCCTGATATGGGGCTATAACACATTATTTATCTACAGGGATATTTGGGGATGCTCTATCGAAGTCTTAAAAGAGAAGATTAAGCAACAAGCATTACGCTTTTCAATTATAGTGAGTGTCTTGTATTGGAAAGGAGTAGATGATATCTATCGTCGTTGTGTGTAGTACTCGATGAGATACCATTTATTCTTGAGGAGTGCCATGATTCAACATGTGGGGGACATTTTACTAGCCGACTTATCGCCCAAAAATCTCTCCGTGCTGGATATTGGTGGCCATTGATTTTCCAAGATGCTTTTAGTTATATTAAAAGCATTGTGATGTCTATCAAAGACATGATGCGAGAGAAAATTGTAGGGCACCTCTAAATCCCATTTTGGTTATGTTACCCTTTGAAAAAATGGGGTATTGATTTTGTGGGACCAATATACCCTTCATCAACTACTTGAAAGCAGTCTATTATTGTAGCAACATAATACTTTACAAAGTGGTCTAAAGCTCAAGCAACGATGGATGATACTAAGGAGACGGCCAGTTTCATTATGGAGAAAATTGTTTCCCGTTTCGGTCCACCGAAGGAGATTGTGTCTGAATGAGGGACACACTTCTTGAATAAGGTTATAGTGGCCATGACTAAACCTTTGAAGATTAAGCACAACAAGACTACCTTGTATAATCCTCAAGCGAACGGTCAGGTTGAGAGTACAACTAAACAAATGGTGGGAATCTTATCCAAGATAGTATCAGAAATCAAGCATGATTGGGATAAGAAACCATATGTGGTAGTGTGGGCTTACAACATGACATTCAAGAGAGCCATAGGCCACACCTTGTTCAAGCTAGTGTATGGGGAGGAGTGCATTTTCCCATTAGAAATAGAGCTTTCCACTATGCGTTTTGCCCTCAATCACTCATTGGGAGAGGAAGAAGCATTACAGGAATGGTATGCTTCTCTAGCACATCTTGATGAGATCCGGTTGCATGCTTTACTATATCCAGAAGTAGGAAAGAGGAGAATGAAAGCCCTTCATGATCTTTGGGCTAAGAAGTATAAATTTGCAAAAGGTCAATTAGTGCTATATTATGATGCTCGAAGGGAGCTCTTTCTAGGAAAATTAGAACCCAAGTGGGATGGACCATATAAGATTGTACGTTTAAGGAAGAATGGCTCTATGGCCCTTCTAGCAGATTTGCAAGGGGTAGGGTTTAAGACTAAAGTTAACTTTAATAAGCTGAAGCCTTACTATGTGTAAGGGCTACGTTAGGCTTGGTGCCTATGAAGGTCCTTCAAGATTGAGTTTTAGCATACAACAGGTACCAAGACGAGCAAATGGGACACATCTTTCCTTATTTGGAGCATCAATACCTTGAGCAATGTTACCACCAAGGTCAAGTGATCTGGTGGTGCAAAGGGTATTAGGTTATTGAGTGGTAAGACAGATCCTTTACGTGGGAAATTAAGGTCTACTGCCACCATTATCAATGACTTCTAACTAGCATTCCTATTGAGTTTAGTGAAGAAGGAGGGATTGTGCCTGTTATACATCCTCTCTCTCAGCTTGATTTTGATTATCATAAAGTATGAGTGAGCTAATTATTATGGTGTGGGCTATCAATGAAGCCTGGGTTTATACTCTGTATTTTGACAGAGCTTCCAAAGGGCCCAATAAACACGTGAGCATTGATGTGGTCATTAAATATCCTCGACGTAGAGTTGTCATGAAGATGGGAGTCTATATAGGAACCTCTTTTACTAATAACATGGAAGAATATAAGGGCTTGATCATGGGGCTGAATATAGCCCAATGTGGTGGTATTCGCTGATTATTGGTGAAAGGTGACTTGCAATTAGTAATCAATCAACTAAATGGACCTACAGTGTACGGGATCCCATCTTATGGATGTATTGTCGTACAGCCTTGGATATGTTGCATATCTTTGAGACGGTGACTTGTTAGTTAGTTCCTTGACAATGGAATCGCTTTATGGATTTCCTAGCTAATTATGCTTTTGTGGAAGATATCTTTTTCAATTGTGGTCCAAGGGAGCCCTTACACTTACCTTCTAACACTTTCCCTGGATTAATTTGGGGTCTTCTTGTTGACATGTCATATTTCAGCCACCGATGGGTAGTTTGGGTTATGAGTTAGGTAGCAAGTGAGCACCTTCCTATTCTGTCATGCACGCATAGGATTGTGTATCGTCAAATTCGTTGGACACCCCTTGCTATTTATGAATGGGATTAGCTAATAACCTGATGCACCTAGTGTAGGGCCTAAGAAGCCTTATCCTTGGTTAGTTTTGTACTTTAGTAGAGTAACGTTAGGACCAAGGGATTGTTTCAATAGTACATTGTGCTGAATGGTAGTAAAATGTTTTATTTCATAAGGCCAAGAGGGCCGGTTCTATTGGTTGTGAAATGTTATATCTCTTTAGGCCAAGAGAGCCATACGTTTGTTTGGTGTAAGTACGTTTAATGGTTTTCTATTTTAGTGATTGCATCACACAGGTTGGATGAAGTGCCTAAAGGGAGCCTTTGCTGTGTGGGAGCTTTTTGTGGCCATTCCAGGTGGTATCATCACATTTCTAAGTTTTCTCCTTAAGATGATAATGTTATATGTGTATGTGGGGGTTATTTTATTTTCATTTGTGGGGAGTGAGAATCAAGGCATGAAGAGGGCATGAAGTCCTAGGGTTTGGTTAGGTATATCTAAGGGAGATTTGAGTAGTTGTCTACCTTCTATTAGGACATTGTCAAGCATTAAAGACTGGTGCTAGAGGGTAGTCCTTGTGACTCTCTCCTTCCTGCTTGCTAGGAAGCTATCCTAGGAATCCCTGCAAGTGTGATGCAGTTAGAGAAGCCTACCAAAATAGCAAAGAAAAGCAAGTGTTGAATATATCTAAGGAAAAATTATAGAGGTGTGTAAAAAGGGGTTCTAACCCCTCAATCACAAAGAAAAATGAAAAAGGAAGAAAAACCCTATAAGTAATTGATTATCGCCTTGTGAAGGCCTGGTAGGTTCCTCGAGACGAGTCAGATGACGCCAATGCCTTGTCTTCCTAGAGGTAGTAGCTACAAGAAAAGAAAAGAAAAGGAAGGTTTGAGCAAAAATAAAAGTGAGCGAAAGAAAAGTATTAAGTGTCGCCTCACAAGAGCTTGGTAGGTTCTTGGGTATTAGGTCAAGACCCGAGGCTGATGCTCTGTTCTCCTTGGGTCACTCTACGCTCATCTCCCTCCTTTTTACACACCCGAGTATGGAAACTTTGAAAGGAAAATTTGTTGAAAGAAAAATATAATGACCATGCTATAGGAGTCCTTGCCTAGTAGGAGGTCCTAGTCTAGATCCCCTAAGTTAGGTAGGTAGTTCAGACCACCACTAGGACAACCTCTTTGTTAGGCCTTTTTAGCCAGTCTATGTTAGAGAAATTGATTAGCAACTGACTCTGGATTTTTGTCAGATTATGCTGGGCCTATCCCTAGTGGATTCTTATGCCTTGATTTTGTCAGGGGGTAGGGTGAGAGCTGTTCATGTGATTGTTGAGTATATTTCTTGTGGCAACTTGATGCTTTCTTTGGTTGTTTGTGCTGATAAGTTCTTCGTGGGATTGAACGAGCTAAGTCACCCTATCCCATGGTAAAAAATGAGAGCAAATTTTAAAGATCGTAAAATGTGGAAAAGAAGCAGATTAATGCAAATTTTAGGTGGTAATTTAAAGCCAATGAAAGTGGAACATGAAGATCCAACAATGTTAGAGGCCTGGATTTTTAGTAAACTTTTCAACCATTGGATTGAAGAGAGAGAGCTTCCTAGTTGTTTGAGATGTTGAGTGATCAGGCAAGATTTTTCAGAATTGAATTCGGGTGTTGAGTTGGATAGTACCAAAGGTCAAAATGGCCAAGATTTTAGAAAGTTTGGGCATGGCCCTTTTGGGGGGACCAAACTAAAAATTGTGATTGCGGGGGGGAAGGGGTGGGGATTTTGAAACAATGTGGCCACAACCACTGTCCCCTTTTGCGCCGATTTATGGAGATGGAGGCTATGGGGGTTACAAGCAAGCCACTAAATATAGATTGGCAATGACCTTGAACAATCGCTTCCTGTCACCAACTTCAGATCATGGAATGGCTACCTGATGAAGATGAAGGAGATATGTATTATGATAGTGATGATCTAGAAATCAGGTCCCTTTCACCTTTTATACCAGCCAATGTAGCTAGTATTTTATCCCCATTATTTTATTTTTCCTATCTTGCATTCTATCCCCACCCAAAGGTTTTTTCCCTGAAAAGAAGTTGGTCACTTATTACAAAAAGACAAATCAGGAGTAGATCAGAGTACTACTGTGTTGCAAACATTACAAGGGTTATCTGATCGAATAAGGGGTAATTGTTGATGTATAAAGGGTCATTGATCAAGTAAGATATATGAGTATGATTGGGGAATGATAAAATTTAAATCTTGATCCATGTTCTCTAAGAAAATGAAGGCTACAGATCGTGGATAGCATGTTGTCTACTATAGGACCTTGCCTAGTAAATTTGAGCCAACTTTCTGTAGAAAACTTTCATCAAGGTGTTTGATACATATAAATGGAGTTCTTAATGAGTATTCTCAGTCCATGTATGGGATTCAATGCTGTCCATAATTCAGAATAAAATCTAATTCAAAACAAAAGACTGCCTATAAAGCTGTCTGGATCGAAACAAGCCACAATTAGCCAAATCTCAGCCAATTTAGCTTTTGAAAGATGGGGGAACTCTTCCACAACTAAATCGGGCCTGTAAGAAGCTTCCTCAAGTGGTAAACCCTTCCACTTTATCACATATTCCATGATAAGCTGAGAATAAAGCTTCTTTTCTCTTTGGCTAGTGACCACCTTTGGAATGTATTGAATGATGCTCTCTTCATCTATGGGAGGAATATCCTATATGTAAATCCATTGATGATCCAATAAAGGACTTGAGATGACTCACATGAAAGATGTTGTGTGTAAAAACACTCTTTCCACCCATATCCAAAGACATATGAGCACTTGGGTCAAAGGGAAAGATATCGAAAGTCATATGACCACCTCGGTCAAAGGGAAAGGTCCTTGTACAAGTCCATAGGAATGGATTTTTGGCTACCAAAAGCTTATGAATTTTCATTCTTCCTATCCCCTTGTCTATTATTCATTATTGCACTATTTGTTGTCTTGAAATTATCATGATGTCTTGAAGCATTGAAGGTGGGATATTTGGGGATTTTAGGAGTGCTGAATGGCATGTTACCACCACCATAATTGGCCCCAAAATATTTTTGTCTCAGATTATCTCTTTGCTATCCAAAAATTAACTATATAGCCCCTCTTTTCTATCCAAAAGATGGTTGAGATACTCCCCTTTGGTATCCATAATGTGACTAAAATGGCGTATCCCTATGATACTTCCGAGAGTACCTTTGAGCCAACTCAATGGCATTGAACAAATCTAAGAGATTGTGTTGAAACATTATCTAACAATTGGGGATCCCTAGCTTGGCATCATCACTAATTGATTCCACATATATGGCGAGGTTGATAAATGTCACGTGTCTGCCTAACAATTCCTTAACAGCACGTCTTAGTGGTCCATCAGGGAACTATCCTAGACAGCTACACTTGGCACTCACAAGAATGCACAAGGTCTATCATCTAGGTTTCCCTTAGCCCACCCCATAACAAAAGGTATTGGCCATCCCCACAAGGATCAACTTGCAAGCTCGACGTCCTAATTTGACAAAACTGAGGTCTTGATACATTAGCTAGCTCCATTGGAGGTGTTCCACAAGGGCTTCTCATCGTACGATTGGAGCGATCGTAGTTACCCTTGGTTCATGGAGTGTAGTGATTTTCTCTAGTAACTGGTTAGGATTTAGGGAACCTTAGAGTCCTGGCAACACAGCCGTCACACCTTTCCCCTAAGATAATTTCTGATCAAGGTTTTAAGACCTAACCCTAGGTAAGTCAACGCTTTGCTCCACCTAATTTTTCCTAATTAACGTTTCGTTCAATCTCTTGAGAGAAGCTTCTAGCTTATCAAGACCACCCATCTGTAGGATGGATCCATTAGGGATCTCACCCACCCACTTTCCACAAATGGTTTTCTTTAGTTTTCTAATTACCTATCACATTAAGTTATGGCATATAAAGCAACTTTGTTAATTAACCCGTTATCACAGGTTCCTTCGCGTAATTTTACGGCACAACACAAAGAGAGAGAAAATAGTATTTTGGTAAAACATATTTATTTATTGTTTTGTAAATTTATTTACAATGATTTTTCCATTTTGCCTACATAGAAGATAAACCTTAGTTCACCAAAAAATACCTTCTGTCTACACAGAAGAAAAGAAACCCTCCAAGATTTACGTCCCTTCACTAGCACCAAGGACTCCAAGATCCCATCCTGATTCGTATGAGGGTCAGGCAGTTCCTAGGAGCAATCAAGATATTTATGGCCAGAGCCCCCTGGCGTTCCTGCCTCCTCCTGCCTAATGAGTTCCTCACCAAGAGATCGCCGGTCCAGAGCTCCTCACGGCGGTACAAAACAATCCCCCTTGGAGCAGGGTTCCACCTCGGATAAGTAACTTATGAATATATGTGTGTATCACGTGGGTTCAAAATAAGGTATTTTTAAAATATCATTTTTATACATTTTTAACATACAAAAGGGTGTGATATAAAAGGGTTATTTATAGATTGAATAGAAAAGTGTTATGTTTTATTCAGGAAAAATTCAAAGATAAGGATATTTATAAATAGGCCTTGAATGCATGTGATGATGTAGAGGATATACATATAGTAACTTCTCTGAGGGTTCCGCATCTAGCCGTGGGGGAGGCATAGCGCGATCTTTCCTCTTATTATCCTAATTATATATTTACCATCTAATCTAATTGTTGCAAGTATAATCAATCTTTCATATGCAACCATCAATGCATGCACAAATGAAAAAGAAACAACAAGTGTTTTCAGCATAGGAAGCAACCCGACTCAAATCTAGGGTTCTCTTTTAAGGTCCCACCTTATTCTTAGGGTTTTGCTTCGTACTTGCAACTCTTTTTCGGGATCCGTAAGTTATTTCATGAATCTGAAGTCTATTTTATTCTTATGAAAATTTTGGTATTTCCACCCTAAAAACTAATATGGGAATTTATACCTATGGCAGGCAATTCATGCACTGCCCTATCCTAATGCATGCTTCGTAGGATTTCAAATACTTTTCCAAGTTTGTTTAGACTTTAGAATTTGTATCGAAAAATTCTTATCAATGTCCAACAAGTCCTACAGACTTTCGACATTTATTTAATTTCCTGATATTGATAGTTTCAGGATTGTCATGTATTTCATAGTTGTTTTTGTTTCAACACTCTTGATATTTTAGGTTAGGTTTTCTCGTTGATTCATACGTGGGTTAACTCATGATATTGATGCTCTTGCTAATATAATCATTAATATTAACATTACGATGTGTTTTTAATAAAAAATAATTTTTATTTTATTCTACTCATATTCTATGGTTTAATCGACAATGTCTGACCAATTGCCAAACTTTCAACATTATCTAAAAAGATCAATTTTCATTTAGCTATGTCATAAGTGCAATGCTAATTGTTTTTATGAAAGCTTTATTCTAGGAAATGCAAAAATTATAAGTGAAATTTTTCTTTCATCATTTAGATATCAAATTATATTTCCACGCACCTAATTTATGTGCATCTAGTATATATTTTCCTATGTAATTTTTTGTTGATTTAATGCATTGATTATTTCATGATATTATCTAAATGATTTTCTATAAATTATTATAAAATTCATATGTGTCTATTTATCATTAGCAAAATGAAATAGACATAGTCACTTTTAGAAAAAATTTATAAATTACTCCCTTCCCTAACAACGTCTACCATTTTTCTGTTATTGTGATCATATGCGTCATTAATGAAATATCACAAAATAAACCATAATTAATATATTTTATTAATGACAAGTATATAATCATTTTCCAAGTGAAAGAGTCTTTTCACCGAATAGCTAATTATTATATTACTTAGGTTATTTTCCTAAGCGGCAGTTCATATGCATTTTCTTTAGAATGCATTTATAATCATTTAAAGCCAAATATAGCAATAAGCTTATAAAACATTAATTTTTTTCTAAACTGATGAGATGTTATCTCTCTCAAGTTTTCTCTATCGGGGGTTTCGCTAATTCTTACTGCGTCATTTTCTCCATCGGCTGCGTTCCTTGATTCCGTTGCTTCAAGTGGGCTTTTTGAATTTCAGCAACCTTTCGGAGCTGTCGAATGTTAGGCAAATTGACATGGTAGCTTAGGGAGAGTTGATGGTCATTCAAAAATGTTTTTTTAGTGGTATGGTCATATAGGGTAAAGGTATAACATGGGGTAGAGAAAATAGAAATGAGGTAGAATGAGGGTATTTTCCTCTTTCAAGGCTCAAGCTTCAATGGAAAAGAGAAGTAGAGAAAAATTTCCACCATCAGGAGGTCTTACTTCTTGCTTTCTTTGTAAAGGAGAGGGGGTATATTTATAGGCATAAGGGACAGCATGTAGTCGATCATTCTTTTGGCTATTTGTCAGGAGCCAATTGAGCTTTATTAAAAATACATGTTGATTGCCTACCTGTTGGATGCTGATATGGGGATGATTATTTCATGCTTTCTCTCCCTCCAGGCATTAAAAAACGTCATGTATTTTGGCCTATTGTTTCAAAAACGTCTTTCTTTCTTCAAAACAACTTCTTTTGGTGGTTTTTGGCCTAGGTACTTCATGACTTATCTAGTATATAAAGTCATGTCATACTCTTTGATACTTAACTTACTCAATATCAAGCTCATTCTTGTGTGTTCTTCATCTACCGATTAAGGCTTTTGCGATTTGTCTTGCGGTTATAATATCAATGTGATTGTTGGTGCATTAAATGGAATCAAGAATACTAAATCAGATATAATGTGGGAAAATTTATATGATCAAACCGTCGTAATATTATTTACGATGCGTCTTTGCTTTTTTTTTGCTAGGAACATTGAGGTGTCTTCTCGTGTCAAATTTTGGAATTGATTTAATGCGAGACTCAATATTAAGAAAATTATGTGCGGTCACTTATGTGATAGCTTGACAAGTAATTTTTAAAACGTCTTAAGCCCGAATTCATTTCTTGATATGAAGCGCTATGGCAGGAATATTACATCCTCTCCTCCTTGGAGGAATCGAGATGTCCTCATCTCAAAAATAACTCGAGAAACTGTTTTTCTAGAGCTGTCTCTTCTATCTAGGTGGTATTCTCCTCACGCTAGTCTTTCCACTTGATAAGATACTCTCTAATGGTTCTGTTTCTCAAAGGTTTCTCTTTTACTTCTAGAATCTTACCAGACTCGAGTTCAAGGGATCCTTGACTAGGTATTACAATTTGCTAGTCATCAAGAATATAATCTTGATTTGCCACATAAGCTTTCAAAAGACTAACGTAAAATACATTGTGGACTTTCACATGATCAAGAAGTTGCAATTTGTAGACATTAGTTCCTAAGCATTTAAGAACCTTGTATGGTCCACAATACCTTGGACTCAACTTTTTTAACTTTCCTAATGACAGAGAACTCTCCTTTGGGCGTACATGGATGAAAACCATGTCTCCTCTTGGAAAATACGCTCTTACTTTCGTAGATTAGCATAAGCTTTATGGTGGTCTTTAGCAGCTTGGATGTCTTGTCTAATAGTTTTGACCTGATCATCCATGTCTTCTAGCATTTCCTTAGAAGCCTTAACCTTTAGGGTTGGATCAAAGAAATTCAGTGGCATCAAACAATCTTACTCATACAATGCTTGAAATGGAGTCATTTGAATACTCTGGTGATATGACACATTGTAGGAAAATTCTACTAAGGGCAAATAATGTATCCACCTTGTCGGTTCTCTGGAATAGTAAGTTCTCAGTATAATTTCAATTACTTGATTAACCCACTCTGTTTGACCATCAGTTTGGGGCTGGTAAGGTGTGCTAAAGCAAAGTTGGGTTCCAATCACTTCAAATAGACTTCTCCAAAAATGTAGCGTAAATAGAGAGTCATGGTCACTAACGATCCATTTAGGAAATCCATGAAGCCTAAAGGTTTCTTTCATAAATAGTCATGCAATATCTGAAGCTTTGTAGCTGGTCTTGACTAGGATAAGATGAGTGACCTTTGTCAACATATCCACAATCACCATGAATGAATTATACCCTCCTTGAACAGAAGGTAAGCCAACTACGAAATCGATACTAATGAACTCCTATTTGATCTGTGGAATGTCAAGTGGTTGGATCTTGCTTGGCATTTTGACATGCTCAGCTTTCACCCGCTGGCAATTTAGGCATTCAATAACATATATGAGTACATCATGATTCAGCCTTTCCCAGTAGTGACTTTTCTTGACTGCATTAAGAGTTTTTGTATAGCTAGAATGTCCTGAGAATGGTGAGTCATGGGCTTTCCATAATATCTTCTTTTTTAGCACTTGACTAAGGAGAATGTAAAGCCTTGTCTTGAAATAGACAAGTCCATCATCCATAATGAAAATTTTTATATTTGACTCTGCGCTTAGGATCAGTGTCCTTAGCTAGGATTCCTCTAAAACACCATATTGGGGAATATGGAAATTTTCCATAAGTTTGGGACACATGGTCAAATCTTTGGATTTGTCATAACTTGAACACTATAACTCCAAATCGAGCACTCTATAGCTAAATAGATTCCATTTTTCAAGCGATTTCCAATGATAGGTCACATCATATGGTTTTGAGAATCTTATGGACATGTTATCCGAGTGCCACCTTTTTAGTATTCAAAAAATGACAATTGGGAGATTTCCAAACTCACTAATATTGTGTTCTAAGCATTAGTTGATACTTAGGACTCTTGTCTACCTCCTCTTTGGCTAGCTCAATGACTGGATTGCTAGGCATTGATATCATGGTAGCTAAAGTCTCTCCTTTAGATGGCTCTTCCATAATAAGTGCATTTAGAAAAGCTTTATAACTTAATGCATCAGCAATTACATTCTCTTTTCTAGGTCTAAACTTGATTTCAAAATCAAATTCTTGCAAGACTTCAATCCACCAACACTGCCTCATGTTGAGGTTTGGTTGAGTAAAGATCCATTTGAGACTTTTGTGGTCAGTGATCAAAGTAAACTTGCTTCCAAGAAAATAGTGTCGCCACAATTTGAGAGCATGGATCACAGCTAATAGCTTGAGAACATGGGCGGCGTAATTTCTCTCGTGGATTTTCAATTTCCTTGAGGAATAGGCTATCAGATGACCTTGCTGCATAAGCACACAACCTAGTGCAAGAGAACTTGCATCCGTTATGACCTCAAACTCTTCACTTAGGTTTGGTAGCTTTAAAATGGGTGTTGTTAGCTTCTCAAAAGTGGCTTGCTCAATGGGCATCCATACAATAACAATTTTCTTTTTCAGCAAATTAGTGAGTGGTGCAACTATTAGGGCATAATTTTTTATGAAAATTCTATACCATCTAGTCAGTCCTAAAAAAATTCACTTCCTTAATTGTCATTAGAGGTTGCCACTCTTGAAAATCTCTAACTTTGACTAGGTCTACAGAGATTCCTCTAGCGGATACTATGAATCCGAGATATTCCATCAGTCTTTTGAAAAAGGCACACTTCTTTTTCTTCGCATAGAGCTTGTGTGTCCTCATTGTGTCCAGCACAATGTGCAATCACAGCTCATGGTATTCGTCTCTCTTGGAGTATGTTAGGATGCCATCAAACAAGACTAGGACAAACTCATCAAGGTAAGGTCAAAAAATGTATTGCATTAATCTGTTAAATGTAGCACGGTTATTAGTTAGACTGAAAGACATTACAAGAAATTCAAAATGACCTTATCTAGTATTGAAGGCAGTTTTGGGGATATCTTCTTCCTTGATCATTATTTGGTAATAACTAGATCAGAGATCAATCTTGGAAAATATTTTTTTCCCTTGCATCCTATCAAGTAGCTCATCTATTCTTTGGATTGGATACTTATTCTTGATTGTTATCTAGTTTAGACCTCGGTAATCAATGCAAAGGCGGAGAGTTTCATCATTTTTCTTTTGAAACAATGTTGGGGCTCCCCATGGTAAATTACTGGGTCTGATGTATCCTTGATCCAATAACTGCTTGAGTTGCTTTTTAAGCTCAATTGCTTTAGGGATAGATATTTTATACGGACTCTTAGAGATTGGAGCGGCTCTTGGTTCAATTCTGATCTCATGATCGGCTTCTCTTTGAGGTGGCAATTCATTTGGCTCTTCTGGGAAGATGTCATCATATTCCTTCAGCCAATATGGCTCTCCCTCATCTTGATTATTCTTCTCAACCTCCTTTAATTTTATGAGATACACATGTAATCCTTTTCTTAACCCTTTTATTATGCAAGATGATTTGGCTAGTTGAATCTTGGGTTTTCCCACCTCACCTTGGGCCATCACTTTTTCCCCCTTTAGGTTTTGAAAAGTCACTTGGCCTTTTCTGCACTGAATATGTGCGTCATTGGGGATTAGTTAGTCGATACCCAATAGACATTCGTAGGCCCCTAAATTCATGATTCTAAATCCCATCTTAGAGAGATTGCTTCCCAGGCTAAATATCATTTTGCAAGTTTGTTGAGTAGATAGGATTTCTTTTCCATTGGCAAGTTCCACAAGTAACCTAGATGTAGGTATTGTGTCTATATCTAAATTCTTGGCACACTTTGGTGACATGAATGAGTGTGTGCTTCGATAATCAATTAGAATTTTAAAGGACTTACGATGATATTTTTCTAGTGTTTGAATCACTAAAAAATGGCGATTTGGGCCTTTCTTATAGAGGGTGGCATGAACTGATGTCCTCTCCATATTGGCTTCCATAGTTGGGTTTCCCTATTCTTCAAGCTCTTTAAGAATTACAGAAAATGCTTTTCCAATTGAAGCTTGATTCTAACCTCTTTACTATCCTTTGTAGGGATTTTGGCCAAGCTTTGGCATTATCTTTTAAAGTGACATGGCTTATTACAGTGGAAACACCTAGATACTCCTAAATTAATTCTTGTAGGTATGAAGTTTTTGACTGCATTTATTTTGGCCCTCTTTCCTTAACCAAGTAGTTGTGCTGACCTTAGGCTTGCTTAACATAGCATTGTGAAGTCCCTTTGTTTTGATTCCAAAGTCTATTATTCCTTGGCTTTGACTGAATATCCTGAACAAGAGGTGCTATGAAAATCAAAGCATCTTGCAGACCAATTGGGCGCATAGATATAAGGCATGTGTTCAGAGGAGCATTCAATCCGTAGGCACATATTTAAGTAGTGAGATAAAATTTGACCAATATGCCAGGCTCATTCCCAGCTGCCTTAAGTTAAAGAACTCATTTATTTTTAGCGTGCGATAAGCTGGTGGCAAATATCGACCACACACTGCTTTTTTTAGCTTTTGCCAGGTAATAGCTATCTCAACAAGTCCTTGGTCTTTATGCCACTGTTTCTACCATAGGCGTGCCTCACCAATCAATTTAAACTTGGCAATCATATCCTGATTAGCAGGGGTACTTCCTGGAGTAGTAAAGTAGTCCTCCATGGTCTCAATCCAAATCTCTTTCTCATCTTTAACGTATTTGCCCTTGCCATCGAATTTTGGTGGCTGCTTAAGGCGATACTTCTTCTCTTGAATTTCAGTTGGACTAGCAATAGTTGTATTACCCTAGGTTATCATTAGTTTCATGAATTGGTTTAGTGCTTAAACTTTTCAACTTTGTTTTCACATTAATTTACCTTACTAGCTTTGTAAAACAATGATGGGCCAAAGAGCACAATATTTTTACAAAATCTAGCCGCTATTATCTTTTATTATCAGTAGACATAAGCTATGATTTTTACAAGTAAGGGATATTTACAAATGGCACATATTTACAAGTAGGGATATATCAGCACTGATAGATACTATGTAGAAATTTCAAAACAGGATATCATTATATCTTTTTTTTTCAGGGATGGATTTCAATTACATTCATGTAGAAGAAAGTAGACTAATTGTTGTCTATGTCCAGAAACCTATACAATGGAAATCGAAGATCTAGAAAACCATGGATACGGTAATCTTGATACTTGTGATATCCTTGGATTATAATTCTCTCAGCTGGGATTATCTTTAGTACCTTGTCATAGACATAACGGTCTAGATGTGTCTGCCACAACCACTGGTAATCATAAGTGGATTCCTTTTGGACAAGATAAAGGCCTCAACTACTTTTAAATTTTCCATCCATTCAAGGCGTTTCAAATTAGTTTGCATATTGAAGAATTGATCGGCCTCAATGTAACAATAATGCTCATCCCAAAACCATCTTCTTTTGTGATTCATAAGGGATGGATCGTATAGGCGATCAAGTATCCTCATCATTTCTCTTCTCCACTTGTCATCCGTGGAGTTCAACGCAGATGCGTACATTGCTCAAAAAACAAGGAACTAGTTCCAGGCTTCATTATTCTACCAAAGTTTATCCCTTAACAATTAGGAGGTTGATTATTACTTAGATAAGTTGGTCTTAAAAATCATAGATCTTTTTAATTTCAATTATTCTCTAATACCACGTGTCACGTGCCTACCTAACAATTCCTTGATAGCATGTTTTAGTGGTCCATCGGGGAACTATCCTAGACGGCTACCCTCGGCACTCGCAAGAATGCACGGGGTCTATTCTCTAGGTTTCGCAGAGCCCACCCCATAAGGAAAGGTACTGGCCATCCCCAGGAGGATCAACCTTCAAGCTCGGGGTCCTAATTTGACAACTGAGGTCTCGATACATCAGCTAGCTCCATTGGAGGTGTTCCACAAGGGCTTCTCGTTCGACTAGAGTGATCATAGTTACCATTGGTTCATGGAGTGCAAAGCTTTTTCCCACTAACTGGTTAGGATTTAGGAAACCTTAATGGAGCCTTGGCACAATATTTGCACCTTTTTCCTAAGATAAATTTTTATCAAGGTTTTAAGACCTGACCCTAGGTAAGTCAACGCTCTGCTCCACCTAATTTTTCCTAATTAACATTTCATTCAATCTCTTGAGAGAAGCTCCCAGCTTATTGACCCATCCATCCGTAGGATGGATCCATCAAGGATCTCACCCACCCACCTGCCACAAATGGTTTTCTTTAGTTTTATAATTACCTATCACATTAAGTTATGGCATATAAAAGCAGCTTTGTTAATTAACATGCTATCATAGGTTCCTTCGCATAATTTTATGGCACAACACAAAGAGAGAGAAAATAATCTTTTGGCAAAATTTATTTATTTATTATTTTGCAAAGTTATTTACAATGATTTTTTCATTCTGCCTACATAGAAGAGAAACCTCCATCCACTGGTAAATCCCTTTTGTCTGCACAGAAGAAAAGAAACCCTCTAAGATTTCCGTCCCTTCACTAGTATCGGGGACTCCAAGATTCCATCTTGATTCGTATGAGGGTCAAGAAGTTTCTAGGAGAAATCGAGAGATTTACAACCAGATTCCCCTTGCACTCCCACCTCCTCTCCTACCTAATGGATTCCTCACCGAGTACCCTCTCGCTATCGAGCCCTGTCCAAAGCTCCTCGTGGTGGTACAAAGCAATCCCCCTTGGAGTAGGGTTCCACGTTTAGCTGTGGGGAAGGCATAACAGATATTTCCTCTTATTATCTTGATTATATATTTACAATCAAATCTAATTATTGTAAGCACAATCAATTTTTCATGTGCAACCATCAATGCATACACAAATAAAAAAGAAACAACACCAATTTTTTTAGCATAGGAAGCAGTCCCATTCAAATCTAGGGCTTCTCTTTTAAGGTCCCACCTTACTCTTAGGGTTTCAATCTCTACTTGCAACTCTTTTTTGGGATCCGCAAGTTATTTCACGAATTTTAATTCTACTTTATCATTATGAAAAATTTGGTATTTCTGCCCTAAAAGATAATATGGGAATTTATACCTATGGCAAGCAATTCATGCACTACCCTACCCTAACTCGTGCTTAGTAGAATTTCATATGATTTTCCAAGTTTGTTTAGACTTTAGAATTTGTATCGACAAATTCTTATTAATGTCCAACAAGTCCTATAGACTTTCGATATTTATTTAATTTCTTGATCCTGATAGTTTCAGGGTTTTCAAGTATTTCATAGTTGCTTTTTCTTCAAAACTCTCGATATTTTAGGTTAGGTTTTCTCATTGATTCATACATGGGTCAACTCATGATATTGATGCTCTCGCTAATATAATAATTAATATTAACATTGCTTGTGTTTTTAGTAAGAAAAATAATTTTTATTTTATTCTACTCATATTCTATGGTTTAATTGACAATGTCCAATCGATTGCCAAATTTTCAACATTATTTAGAAATATCAGTTTTCATTTAGCTATGTCATTAATGCAATGCTGATTTTTTTTTTGAAAGTTTTATTCACGCAATGCAAAAATCATAAGTAAAATTTTTATTCTATCATTCAAACATCAAATTATATTTCCACACACATAATTTATGCACGTCTAGTATATATTTTTATATTGATTTAATGCATTGATTATTTCATAATATTATCTAAATTATTTTCTATAAATTATTATAAAATTCATATATGTATGTTTATCATTAGAAAAATAAAATAGAGATAGTCACTTTCAGAGAAAATTTATAAAATATTTCCTTCCCTAATAACGTCTACCATTTTTCTATTATTTTGATCACATGCATCATTAATGAAATATCATGAAATAAACCATAATTAATATATTTTCTTAATGATAGGTATATAATTCTTTTCCAAGTGAAAGATTTTTTTCACTGAATAGCTAATTATTATATTACTTAGGTTATTTCTTAAGCGGCAATTCATATGCATTTTCTTTAGAATGCGTTTATAATCGTTTAAAGCCAAATATAGAGATAAGCTTATAGAATATTAATTTTTTCCAAACTGACGAGATGTTAGCTCTCTCAAGTTTGTTGTAATGGGGGTTTTGTCAATTCCTACTGTGTCATTTTCTCCATCGGCTGCGTTCCTTGCTTCCCTTGCTTCAAATGGGCTTTTTGAATTTCTACAACCTCGCAGAGCCATCGGATGTCATGCAAAATTGACATGGTAGTTTAGGGAGAGTCGGAGATCATCTAGAAAATTTTCCTCAATGTTTCACTTTTCGGTATGGTCATATGGGGCAAATGCGTAATAGGGGGTAGAGAAAATGAAAATGAGGTAGAAGGGGGGGTATTTTACTCTTTCAAGGCTCAGGCTTCAATGAAAAAGAGAAGTAGATAAATTTTCCATCATCAGGAGGTCTTCCTTCTTTCTTTCTTTGTGAAGGAGATGGAGTATATTTATAGGCATGAGGGGGAGCATGCAATGAACTCATTCAAGAGCCAATTGAGCTTTATTAAAAATGCATTTTGATTGTCTACCTGTTGGATGGTGGCATGGAGATTATTATTTTATGCTTTCTCTCCCTCCATGTGTAAAAAACATCATGTATTTCGGTCTATTTTTTCAAAAACGTCTTTCTTTCTTCAAAACGACTTCTTTTGGTAGTTTTTGGCCTAGTTACTTCATGACTTATCTTGTATATAAAGTCATGTCATACTCTTTGATACTTAACTTGCTCAATATCATGCTTGTTCTTGCATGTTCTTCATCTACCGATTAAGGCTTTTGTAATTTGTCTTGCGGTTACAAAATCAATGCGATCCTTGATGCATTAAATGGAATCAGGAATGTTATATCAAATATAATGTGGGAAAAGTTATTTGATCAAGCTGTCATAATATATTTACGAGGCATCTTTGCTCTTTGTTGGTTGGGAACATTGAGATGTCTTCTCATGTCGGATTGCAAAATTGATTTAATGCGAGAATCCATATTAAGAAAATTACGTGTGGTCACTTATGTGATAGCTCGACGAGTAATTTTTAAAACGTCTCAAGTCGTCTGAATTCGTTTCTTGACATGAAGCACTATGGCGAGAATATTACAAGAAATTGATTGGTGTAGTCTCGAACAGTGAGACCATACAGCTTTAGGCTGTACCATTGATGAGAAAGCTTCTCTTTTTCCGCGGGTGACCACAAAATTCTACACCATAAGTGCCTTGAATGCATCCCAAGTGTCTTGATTTTTTCTTTTTATATACCGTTACCACGTGTGAGCAAATCCTTTCAAATGTATAGTGGAAAAGTGCTTTTGGTTGTCGCTCTCCTTTGATCTTTTTCTTTCATCTGAAATTCCATCCACTTAGTGAATTGGCCAACAAGTGTATCCATAGTGGCTCATATTTGGAACATTTCATTCATCATTTCTGCATGGTTGACTGTGTTTATTGCTATGCCCACCATCATAACTTCGTGTTTTTCCATCATGGCTTCATGTCTCAGCATGCCCTGTTTTGTGCAAACATAAGGTGTGATTTAGAGTACTAAGGCTTCCCATACCTTGCAAATAATCTTCATAATTGACTCCAAGATTTTTTTCCAACTTCTACGTCCTTGGCATCCCTAATTTATTGGTGTACATCCTCATTTGCCTTTGCTTTTCCCTTATTCCTTACCACTACAAAGTGCAGTCCAACCTGACCCCTTGTCCTGAAAATAGTAATATCTTGATATAGGCAGCTTTGATTGCAAAATTTTGTAACTCAAATCAAAGGTCTCAATCTCCTCTACACAATGAGCATAGGCATGCAATAACAGGTCTTATACAAAAAGTTCTATAATAAGAAATGTGTGACTAAACTGTGCAGTCTAACAACCTATTTACAGCTTCTGTAAGAGGCCTGTTTGAGACTGTAAATACCCCGTGAGGTCCAAATGAAGCTTTCAAAGTGAGCAAGAGTCTTGGTAAGACTTGTAATCACCCTGTGAGACCTGAACTTTTACTCTTGGGATCAAGTATACCTTTGTAATTGCACGATGACAACATTTCAAGCTCAGCACCACAAGCTCACACTCACATACCTAGATGACTATTTTTGCATTTATATCCTAAATTTTTTCTTGAAATAAATGACAATGTTCTGTAAAGTGACCTTTAATGTTGGGATCACAACTTATTTAGCTACACATTACTTCCAACAACAATGGTAGAAATAGTCCAAGAAAGGCATATTAAGGCCAATCATCATGTTCCACAAATTATAGAAAGTGTTGTCATCATACATGGTGAACTAAGATGTACTAGATGCACATGGTTTGTGTTGAGACAACCAAGGTTGAGTGGTCAAGAAAATAACATAATCCTTAGCAATACTACCTTTAGAGGTTATCATGCATAGCCAAGCTTTTGGTCCTATCATTTTAAGCATTTTGTATGTGACTTACACCCATACTTACCTTCTTCAAAAGAACTATTTACTTTTCACACACAAACATTTTCCAACCAATCTATGTATACAATGAGTTGAATTGTATTAGGGAAGATATCATGGTATGGTACACACCATTTTCATTATACAGTATAAATTTAGGTTCTCTATCACATATAGCATGTGCAATTGTGCCAAGGTCATCATTTGAGCAAAAAGAAAAAGCATGAGAACAAGGAAGCGATGATTTGATTGCATGTGATTAGCATAAGATTCTTTTGAGCTTGGTTTGAATTAAGTTTGTCATTAACATGGAAGAGCATCATGGAGACTTATTTTTTCTTAACAACCTAAGTGAACACACCAAGTTTACCTCTCCAATCAATTCTCTAGCTCTAGCAATCAATGCTCAACTTCTTGCAAAGATAACACATATAGCAAAATCCATTAGTTGCTAAAGAAAGTGCCTTATAAAATTTCATATCAACTTCTCCACTACAAAAGGCCTTCAAAATTACACATTCTTCTCCATCATTAATAGCTATTGCAAGTGATGTATAGATAGGAGATGAATAAGGTTGTCTTAGAAGTCACACACACATAAACTTTAGTAGAATGCATGGTTGGTACATGCATTAGCATATGCATTAAGCTATTATAGCTAGATATCAATTACTCCACCAATTGAGTTATGGTACTAATAAAGAACGGATGCACTTGCAGATAAGCCAAATGGTTTTGACAAGCTTGTCAAGGAGATGGGGCTAGAGCTAAGAGCTCACAGGTTGAAGAGACTGAAGAGGAGATAAACCATGAACCTTTGTATTCAAGTTTGGGAATAGTAGGTGCTTTCCATTCACCATCCTCCTCATCATCCCAATCTTTTGGTTTTGTGGCATCAGGATTTGTTATTTCAAAAGGAACGCCATCATAGCCCTCAAGCTATGTATCTTCTGTATCATTGATACTTCATGATTCCTTCTCCTTGTTGTCAACCAATATACTGATCACATGAACCTTCTTGGTACTTGTAGTGGGTGCTCATGCTCAACCGCTAAGACCCACAAACTAATTATTGCTTCAAGCATTTCAAGCGAGAAAAAATGGCTATCTCTCACCTAGCTAACGTGCCTTTGATCCTATGGGGGTGTAGTGAGCTTACCTTGATGCCTGAACAAGTAGCCTCCTCCCTCAAGCAATGCAATAGCTCCACAATTTGAGATGAAAGCTCAAGAAACCTCAAGCCTCCACCTTCAAGCTCCATCCTCCATAGCTGCACACAATACAAAAGAAGAGAAGAAGAAGAGTGGAGATGATGGAGGGCTTCTTCTCCTTGATCCCTTAGCCTCACACACTCACTCCCTCACACTCTCACACTCCCTCTCTCAAGCACACAAAAGCAAGCAAGAAGGAGAGAAGAAGATCCTTGGCCACACACAAAAGAATGATTTTCTCATTCACTTTTTGAGTTTATATACAAAACCCTTATCCCTTTTGGGTGGTCATCCCCTTTTTTACATGGTCGGCCCTCTTTCCTAATGTCATCCTATCTTCCTAGCTTCCTCTCTACCGCTCATCTACCCTTACAATTTGCACTCAGGAGGGAGCATGACGCTCTTTTACAAGGATTTTGGTTGCGCCTTTACATTCAAAGGTGCGCCTTCTCTTTTTTAGCACTTTTTGGCCTCCGCTGGCTGCACCTTGGACTTCTTGTGGCTATGCCTGCGCTTTTGGACTCTTCTAGTTTCGATTTTCTTTTGGGCCGCCTCTTTCAACTTCTAACTTGTGCTTTTTTACTTTTTCTTGTGGTGAGGTTAACATTACCCCCCTGCTAGCCAAGTGCCAGTCCCATGGCACTAATGGGTGGTAGCTGGAAAGTGGGGTGGGTGTAACCAATGGCTTTTTGAGTTTATATATAAGCCCATGCTGAGGATGGTGTTGGATGGATTTGCCCTTTGAAATTGAAGATGGTGTTGGGGCGGGTCCTTCCTTGATGTTGACGGTGGGTGGATCTGTCCTTTGAAATTGAAGATGGTGTTGGACGGATCCTTCTTGGAGAATGGCAGATGGACGGATCTGTCCTTGAAATTGAAGATGGTGTTGGACGGATCCTTCTTGGAGAATGGCAGATGGAGGAATATGTCCTTGAAATTGAAGATGGTATTAGACAAATCCATTCTTGTGCCCTGTAAGGTTGATAGGACATGACCTTAACCTACAGACAAAGTTGTGTAGTTCCTAAGGGGTGTATCTACCTCTCCGTGTAGTGCATGGTGTAGGTTCCAGTGGAACTAGGAGTTGGGTCGAGCCTATGGTATTGTCCCACACTTGAGGACCCAGTTCATGCATCATTGTAGGTGTGGTGCACAGCTTAGGGAGACAAGTCCGGAAGTCCTGCCTTTGAGATGCCCTAAGCATGAAGTGGGGAATCAAAATGGGCTAGGGGGTTAGGCTAACCGAAGCCACCAAACATTCCTAACTTGAGAACCCCTGGGTGGTGCAATGGCTGTGGCCTACATGCAGTGAGGAGATTTGGTTTCTTTTTCTTATGATTTTCTTCTCTTTTCTTTTCCTTTTCCTTTTCTTTTTTGTATTTTTAAAATAGATAAACAAAATCACCATCATAGCAACTACCTATTCCTAGGTTGAGATTTAAAAAAAAGTGGAGGGAGGCGGGCCACCTCTGTGGTGGCTAGCTTTTGCTTTTGTAGAAACCTAATAGTCCTAAGATAATTACAAGTTGTGATGAAAGCAGGGTCTGGGCAAGATGAGAAATCCTCGAGGAAGGGCATAATTGATAGACAAATGTCTCCTGACTTAAAGGTTAGGCACTCCTTGAGATTCTCTACATTGGTATTGTAGAACTTGGGAAAGTCATACCTACCATGCTCCTCCCTATTGTAATCCACTCTATGCTTGCGAGGGTAGGGCATGTAGATAGGATCATTCCTTTCTTTAGGGAGTGTGTTGCGTAGAATGCCATCCATGCATCAAGGTTTATATCCTAGATTCTTCTATGAATCTTGAGTTGTGCTTCGTAGCCTTGGACCATCTTGGGAATCTGATACACCTTGTCCTGCCAATAGTCTGGGACCTCCCGCCTCCATCAAGTGATAACTATGCTTTTCTCTCCTAGATTCTTCTATGAATCTTGAGTTGTGCTTCATAGCCTTGGACCATCTTGGGAATCTGATACACCTTGTCCTGCCAATAGTATGGGACCTCCCGCCTCCATCAAGTGATAACTATGCTTTGCTCTCCTTGACCCATCAATTTGCCAGGTCGTTGGCCAATTTAATTATGTTGTCCACTACTTCCACTAGTGAGACTTGGTCTAGGGCCCATGGGTAGATGAATGATAGCTTGAAGGGCCGGGCTTAGAGTTTTCCTTGCTCCCAAATACTCGATTTCTGGGGCTAGTTGATAGGATAGTAATCCTTGTGTTGTGGCATGGGCTCTCTAGGAAACTATTGGGGTTGCACTCTAGCTCTTTGGTGTGCTTGCTCCACCAATTCCCATCTTCTTCTCTTAGCTACAATGATGTGCTCAGATACTTGGCTACCTTCTGGATCTTCCTAAGGCGCATCTAGCAATGGTGGGCTAAGCTTTTGGGCTAGTTGCTCTTCTTCTAGCTCCTACTCAAAGTTCGGCCCTTTCTCTGGTGGTTGCTCTTATGGGATTGGAGTTGGGGGTGGATGTGGCTGCTCCTGCTCTTAAAAACCTAGCTCCTTCAGCTCATCGGTGGAGAGGCCGGCTTGCCTCAAATACTGGCATTGTTCTTTTTTCATTAGGCAAAGGTGCCAGTTGGAAGAGCACACTCTTGCAAGCCGTACTTGGTCATCTCTAGCTTCCTTTTGATCCTCTCCACAAAATCCTCACTTTCCACTTACATTACATGGATCACTGTGCTGAAGAAGGCTTACCTTTGAGCATCTAAACTTGCTTCTACGGCTTTGGTTTCGGCCTTTGCCAACACTCACTCTCATTCTGTTATGACCAAGCACTCAAAAAGTCCTCGTACCCATTCAAAGTTGTGCTCTTCCCACTGTTTGGCTCTCTCTTCCAATTCCTCCTTGCCCTTTTCCATGCTTTGAGACAGCATCATTACCACCTATTTTTGTTCATTCCATACTTCTAGCATGTGTATTTTTCCCTTGTTTCAGCAGTTCAACTGCTCCTCAGCTATCTTCTAGGCTTGTTGTGCCATAGAGAGTTACATGGAAGTTTCTAATAGCCTTTTAGACTGATCTTCATTCTTTTGCGAGTGGGATTCTTGCCTTCCTTCATCCTTCATGCCACTGTCTTTCATATTTAGCCATGGTTTTTATCTCTTCCACCTCCTACTCTAGGTTCTCTAGCTCTTCTTGCAACCCTTGGGTTGCTTCTTCGATGGCTTCTTCTTTCTCTTTCTCCAAGCATTTGATTTCCCTTTCTAGTCTCTCCTATTCTTCCAACTCTAGGGCAGTCCTCTTCTTCAAATTTTCTATTTCCTCTTGAAATATTCATGCCCTCTCTTCTCTTTTTGCCTCTAGCTCCTCCCTAGCATTCAGGACATTTCTCATATCTCCTTGTAGTTCTTCATACAACTTTGCCAGCTCATCAATATCTTGTTGTATCCTTACAAGTTTCTATTTCTCCTTAGCCAACCTTGCTTCCCACTTTCCTTCTTCTCCTTCCTTAGATTCAAGTTGCTCTTTTAGCTTGCTTATTTCTTTCTGGTAGCTTGCCACTTGGCATGTCTTATCTAGCTAGAAGGTTGCCATTGCCTCCTTTTGGGCTTCCAACTCAGCAACACTGCTACCTTCTTATCCTCCTTTGCTTTCTCTAACTGTGAAAGAATCTCTTGAACGTACTCATCATAGTTTGTAGGCGGCGTCATCATTGTGGGAATGGAGGTCTAGAGGTCTCCACCCTCTGCCTCTTAGGGCCCTCTCTCAGCTCAGCATCTGCTTACTACTGGTCTCTTAGTTCTTGCCTTGGGAGTTCCTTCACTTGCCCCTTGGGCCATTTCCTTATTCACCAAGAATTGCACCTAGGCCAAGATGTTGCTAGCATCCAATTTTGGTGTGGAGCCGTGGGTGGTTGTGGTTGTAGAGGTGGTGTTGGGCACTAGGAGAGTAGGGATGGGATCCATTAGGCCCTTGACCTTGCCTTCTTTCACTGCAAGCAGTGCGATCTCTAGAACTTGGGCACTTGAGCTTGGCCCTTCATCTTATGGTGGGCTTATGGCACTCAACTCGTCATGTTTGCAGTGTTATTCTATTTACATGCATGTTGCTAGCGCAATGTCCTATTCTTATTTCCTTCTCAATTCTTCCTCTGTTTCAGTTGCTTTCCTCCTTCTCTCCAATTCAGTTCTCTTTGATTCTTCTTTTAACCTCTTCAACTCCTCTTTTTCCTTATTTTTTCTTTCTTCCTTCGCTTTCTTAGATTCTTTCTTAGCCTTTTCTTAGTGTGCCTTCTCCTTTTTCCTACTTTCTTCTTCTTGCTTCACTTGTGCATTCTTTTTCTTTGCTTTCTTAGCCCTTTCATGGCTAGATTGTGTTTCCTTTTCCTCCTCTTTGTCACTTATTGTTCTTCCACTAGATTACGTGGGGAGGTGACATGTTTGATGTTTCATCAAATCCTTCTCCTTCTTCATTATGTGCGTCTTTCATTGCCTCTTGGATAAGAGCAGTCAGCACACCACCGTATCCAATGAACGAGGCTTTCGATGATGGCTTCTTTCTTTCTGCTCCTACCTTTGTGACTTTGGGGATTCCCTACCAGTTGGTTTTCTCCTAGGGCTAGTGCCTTGGCTGATTGGTCGTCTTTCTCACATAACCATTCCAATCAGCCTTATCCAATGAATGGGTTGCCAAGCTCTCCAACATGGGCACACTAATTGTGTGCATAAGAAAATTATACCTTTGGCTAAAGAATAGGGAGTGGATGACTTTTTCCTGAAGCCTTACTTATGGATCCGAGATGTTTTGGATGCTGATGAGATCATTGGTCACAACCTGGTCCTTCTTCATGTTCAACATGGCATAAACATCCCTTTTGGGTCTCCTTTCCACTTTGTGCTCTAGCCCTGGTTGCCTTCTCCACCAAGGATTTACTCAATTGGACCTGTATCTACTTGGCTTTTTCTCCTCTTCCAACTATCACAGTGCCACATTCTCTGTGAGGATTGTAGGTTCTCAAGAACTCTATGCACATAGTGTGGTTGGTCTCCTGCCCTCCTGCCCAAATTTCTCAACATATTTAGCAAGATTGTACTATTCCACAACTCTTTTGGTAGCCTCCTCCTTGGTCACAACTTCTTCAATGTTGTGGATAGTTCTAAACCTTTTCTAGTTGTAGGTATAGTTCTCAAGGGAGGCTTTGTATCTTGCCCTTTCTTCTTCCATGAATGGAAGCTGATGGGACCGATCGTGCTATGCTACCATTTTGAGTTCCTGCCATGATACCATAGTTCACCATTAGTGTCCTTAAGATAATTTCTTGCTGAAAGATAAGCACGAATGGATTATGCTTTTATGGAAAGAATAAAATGCTTAAGTACAAAAAGAGAATTTTCCTTCAAGTAGTCCATTCATTCCAAAAAAATTATGACACTTTCCCTCAATCACAATTTGATTTTCATCCATTCTTTTCTACTTTTGGACATTGATTGAGGCTTTTTTCCTTGCATGTTTCATTCACCTTACATGTTTGATTCACCTTACCCCCTCCCCTTTGGAATTGAGAAGAATCCTTGCTAGGATTAAGGTTTGAGAGGTCAAGGGAATTAAATGCATGCTCACGGTGTTTTACTTTCAAATGAGCCAAGCATAGAAGTTCGGATTGTATTGTAGATTAGCATAGCAGTCCATGTCGAAAGGACAGATGCCTACTTGAGTGGTGTAGGTCAGAAGATCGATGAGGAAGTCACCCGAGTTGATTTGACTAGCAATATGTAACCCCTCCTCAATCATAATTTGATTTAAATATGGGTGGGTCAAGAGGTGCTCTTCTAAGGGTCGGTTACGAATGGTGGTCAACACTCTATAGGAGGTTGGAGCTACATATGTGGGGTCATACTTTGAGGTTTTTATGGCATGGCATTGCTCAACATTAGTCATGATTTGATAGCCCTCTTGCACCCATTGAAGTTGGAGAACATACCATTCCCTCAAGAAAGAGGAGCCATTGTCACACCAAGCGTTTGAACTCCTCCATTTCCTGGTCGGTGGCAAGGATTGTGCTATTTTCATAAGATGTATTGAGGCATTGTTCTCATGTGTATCCTCAAAATATCTTGGTGCCAATTAATTCCTTGGTTGCTACCTAGGGAGCCTTAACAAATACAAATTTGGATTCCTCCCATGAGCAAGGCAGTGTACGTACCTCCGTTGTTGCTAAAGGCTCGTCCAAAAGACCTAGGTCTAGTCGATCATAGCTTTTAGCAAGTGTGCTAAATGTGGCATCCAACTATTAAAGGTAGGAAACCAAGGTTATGTTGAGATATTTGCAATCACACCTACTTCAGTCCCTTTATGAGGAGCAATGAGGGCTCAGGACCAGAATCCCATATGCACAGTAGGAGAAAGTACCACCACTCAAATCCTATAAAGCATTGTACTTGCACTCTTTTTCTAATGCAATGATAGTACTCTTTTCTTTCTAGTAAAGTGTCATGTCACTGTCAATACACAAGATTTTGTTTATGAGTCCAAGTCTCAATCTTGGAACCTAATTCACTTGTGTAACAATTTGTCCTAATCAGGGTCAATGTCTTCATGATTTTCTTTTTCCTCTTTCAACCTCTGTAGCTTCCGCATCTGCCATGCTCTAGATCCCCCGTATTTCACATGGTATTAGAGCTCAGTTGAGCATGGCCCAACTCTCCTTTCACTCCTCTAAGCTCTTTTCCATCTCTGCTCAGCTCAGTTTGAGTACTAGACCCTATCTCCAACTCCATTTGCATTCCTACCTTCAATGAAGCTTCCATGGCAACCATATATTGAGATATTGAGCTCCACTCGTGATATGCCAGGGTGACCGTTGTGCATTTATGTCATCGACTTGTCAGTTGCAGATGCGGTTGGTACACCGCCCATGAATAATAGCTACATGATAGCTATCCTTATCTACTCTAGTTTGTGGCTCAGTTAGTATGCCACCTTAGTTAGTTGAGTTTGGTTTGAGACCCATATATAGGGTTCTTCTATTTCCTTGTACAAGAGTTCTTTTGGCTTACACAACTAAGAAGAGAAAAACTATTTTCAGCCTCCACTTGTGTGTGTATTCCCCCATTGTGCAAGCAAGAAAGCTACAAGTGAGACTCCTTTCTTCTCTCCCACAATCTTGACATGGTATCAAAGCCTTGTTCGTGGTAAGGAGCTCAAGAAAGCAAGCCAAGCTCGCGGTGTTCTGGTAAGAGGAGCAGTGTTACTTTCATTTTCTATTTTGGGAGCAGATCTCTGCAGTAGCACAGCCGGAAATTACAAGAGTGCATTGTCTCAGGTTGAGACGCCCTTTGCGGTGAAGCAAGAGGACAGTATATGCTGCAGGATAGGGCTTTAGCCCTGGGCGACCCTGTTTTTTTTATTTGAGGCCATTTCGGGGCTTGTTTTGGAGGCAGAAGTTTTCTGCACGCACTCAGGAAAAGGCCCAGTTTTATGCTGTGCAGCCACTGTTCTACAGGTCAGTGAAAAGTTACTGTAGAAATTGCATCGTATGCTTGTGCGCAGAGACATTGGGAGTTACAGAATCATCCCTGTTGCCTGTTGATGCAAAATCGTCACTAGGAAGTGACTGTGTGGTTAAATACCACTTTCGTCAGTTTTGCAGATTTGCCTTTGTGAGGCTGAAGCTGTGTTCTTTGCAGTGACAGAATTTTTTGCAATGTTCTGTAATGGCGTCTAATTCTCTCTCATAGATTGTCACTGAAAAGCTTGACAAGAACAACTTCCAAGCATGGAAGTTTAGAATGACGAATTTCCTTATGGGAAAAGGATATTGGGAATTTGTTGCAGGAAATGAAGAAGAACCAGTTCTTCCTTATGTTCCCAATCAACAGCAAATGCAGGCATTTAAAGCATGGTATGAGAGAGCCAGGAAAGTTATGTACTGGCTGTCTATCAGCATTTCAGACTCTATAATTGTGCATATTCAAGATGCAAGTACGCCAAAGGAGGCATGGGATACTTTGTCAAAAATGTATAGCACAAATACGCAAGCTAGGAAAATGCAGCTCAAGCAAGAGTTGCACAATGTGCAAAGAGAAAGTATGAGCATCAATGACTACCACATGAAGGTGAAGAAGATTGCAGATGCACTTGCTTCCATTGGGTCGCCAGTGGAAGATGATGATTTAGTCTCAGTGACCTTGAATGGTCTAGGAAAGGATTATGCACAGTTCCGAACATCCATTTCCGTCCGTGAAAGATTTTCTGATTTTGAGGAGTTGATTGCTCTTCTAATTTCTGAGGAGCAGAGAAATGGTGGTGCATCTTCTTCAGGAGGAACTTCAAAAGAAGCTGTCTTCTACTCAAATGCTGGAAGAGGTAGAGGCAGAGGTAGAGGAGGTCGATTTGGAGGCCGTGGTAGAAATCAGAATATGCAGCAAACTCAAGAAAACCAGTCCTATGGAGGAGGACGTGGTAACTCTAGAGGCAGGGGGAGCCAAAGAGGTCGTGGTGGATGGCAAAGAGGCCAAAATGCAAACAGCAATGTTGAATGCTACTACTGTTGTAAAATGGGTCATATGGCTAAAGACTGCTATAAAAAGTAGAATGACATCATGAATGGGAAATTGCAACAAGGGAATTATGCATCTTCTAGTAGACAGGGTGATGACAGAAATGAGCATTTGTTTATGGTGCAGCACATGAATAATTCTATGACAAGTGCAGAAGAAAGCAATGATGTATGGTATGTTGACTCAGGTGCATCAAATCACATGACAGGTCATGCAGAATGGATGGAGGATGCAAGGAAAATGGAAAAACCAGGATTTGTGGAGACTAGTGATGATACTGCACATCCTATTGTGCAGATTGGAAAAATTCCTTTGTCTATGCAGGATGGGAAAAAGAAATACCGGTCCGATGTATTTCATGTCCCGAACATCACCAAGAATCTGGTTTCTGTTGGTCAAATGGTTGAGCAAGGCTTGCAGGTCAGATTTAATCCTCATGGATGCTTTGTTGAGGATATGAAAAATAAAGGTTGCTTGATAGCAAAAGGAAATAAGAAGGACAAAATGTTTACATTGGATGCAGACATGCCTGAATTGAGTGCAGCAATGTTTGCACATGGGACCGGTGTAGTTGAAGATATTGATATCTGGCATAAACGCATTGCTCATGTTAATGTACAGCGACTTAAATCAATGCAGGCCCAAAACATTGTTGCAGGATTGCCTAAATTCAAGGTTGCAAAAATGCATAAGGTATGTGAAGCCTGTCAGTTTGGAAAACAGGCAAGGAAACCATTTCCTAGACATGTTCAAGAGAGTAAGAAGCCATTGGAATTAATCCACTCTGATATGTGGACTACTAAAGCTGCATCTCTTGGAGGCTGTCATTATTTTGTCACTTTTATTGATGACTATAGCAGAAAAGTTTGGGTGTATTTTATGAAAAAGAAAAGTGAAGTTTTTGGGCATTTCAAAACTCTTAAAGCTATGGTTGAAAAAGAAACAGGTCTGCAAATAAAATGCCTAAGGTCACATGGAGGGGAAGAGTACCTCTCAAATGAGTTTGCAAGGTTCCTGCAGGAGCATGGCATAAATCAGCAATATTCATGCAGTCATACCCCACAACAAAATGGAATTGCAGAAAGGAAAAACAAGCATATTGGAGAGGTATCTCGTGCCATGCTCAACGAAAAAGACTTGCCAGATTTTTACTGGGCTGAAGCAGTTGCTACAGCAGTCTATATAGTGAACAGGACTCCCACTGCAGCAATACATGGGATGACTTCAGAGGAGAGGTATACTGGTAGGAAACCAGATATTTCTCATTTGAAAATTTTTGGCTGAATTGCCTATGTACATGTGCCAGATGAGTTGAGATCCAAGTTGGATCCAAAAGCTGAGAAGTGCATCTTTATTGGTTACTCTCTGCAGCAAAAAGGGTATAGATGCTATAACCCTTCTACTCGTAAGTTTACAGTGAGCAGAGATGTTGTTTTTTATGAGATGAGTAGCTGGTATAAACCAGTAAATGTGATTGATTATGTAGATGCACAAAATGGTAATGCTGCACAGAATTCACAGCAGCAGTCACAAAATATTAGTGGACCTGGAGCGTCCTCTAGCAGTGGTTCACATTCTTCGCCATGGACAGGCAGATTGAGATCAGGAGAATCTTCTCAAAGCAATGCAGATAGTGGTATGCAGGTATCACGAAAAGGAAAAGAGAAGGTTGATCAGCCCAAGTTTGATGTGAATGCAGGTCACTCTTATGTGGATGGTGAATCCAGTGGCTCAGAACAGAGCATTGATGATGAGTTGGGTATTCCTTCTATTGTTACACCTGGAGTAAGGAAGACGAGGGATGTCTCGAGAGCACCTAGGAGTGAACCTATTTGTCTACGAGAGCTAGGTATCCTGTGGATAGGCTGAAATATGATGGATTTACAGCCATTCACTATGCATATATGGTCAAAGTGATACAGGAACCAGAACCCACTTCTTTTGAGCAAGCCATGGGAAAAGAAAAATGGGAGAAAGCCATGGATGAAGAAATGGATGCCTTGGAAGCAAATGCTACATGGGAATTGGTACCTTTGCCTAAAGGTAAGAATGCAATTGGCTGTAAGTGGGTTTATAAGGTGAAGCACAATGCAGATGGTTCTGTGAATAGATAAAAGGCAAGATTAGTAGTCAAGGGGTATGCACAAACATATGGCATTGACTATGAAGAAACATTCAGTCCAGTTGCAAGGATGACAACCGTAAGAGCAGTCATTGCTATGGCTGCATCAAAGGGATGGTCTTTACATCAGATGGATGTAAAGAATGCCTTCTTGCATGGTGATTTGCAAGAAGAGGTCTATATGGAGCAGCCACCAGGTTATGTGCATGCTGTTCATCCTGAGTTTGTTTGCAGGTTGAAGAAAGCCTTGTATGGCTTGAAGCAAGCACCTAGAGCATGGTCTGACAAGATAGGACAATATCTTGTCACTATTGGCTTTCAGATTTCCAAGGTAGATTTCTCACTTTATGTGAGAAAAACAGAGAAAGGTATTATGCTACTTGTCATTTATGTTGATGATTTGATTATGACAGGTGACAGTGATGAAGATATCCTTCATGTGAAAATGCTATTGAAGCAGAAGTTTGAGATGAAGGATTTGGGAGAGCTGCGTTATTTCTTGGGCATTGAGGTGATTAGATCACCAAGTGGGATACAGCTCTTGCAAAGGCAGTATGGATTGGACATGCTGTCCAAATATGGGATGACAAGCTGTAAGCCTATTTCAGTTCCTTTGGAGCAGAATGTGAAGCTGAGCGCAGATGCAGGTGAGCTTCTGGAAGACCCTACTATGTACAGACGCATAGTAGGAAGCTTGATTTATATGACTATTACCAGGCCAGATTTGAGCTATGCTGTTGGATTGGTAAGTCAGTTTATGCAGGCTCCAAGGAAATCGCATTTGGATGCGGCTAGACGCATACTCAGGTATGTGAAGTCCACATTGCAGTATGGACTATTTTATGAGACTGGGGTTCAAATACAGTTGCATGGATACACTGATGCTGATTGGGCTGGTAGCATTTCTGATAGACGATCTACCAATGGATATGTGTTCTCTTTTGGGAGTGCTGCAGTCACTTGGAGCAGCAAGAAACAGCCTACAGTTGCCTTGTCGAGCACAGAGGCTGAGTACAGGGGTGCAGCAATGGCTACATGTGAGGTAGCTTGGTTGCATAAGCTACTTTATGATATGCATCAGTCTACAGATGGGCCAGTTGTCATTTATTGTGACAACATGAGTAGTACACACTTAGCAAATAACCCAGTCTATCATACTAGAACAAAGCACATTGAGGTGCATTATCACTATGTGCGGGAGAGGGTTTTACTAGGTCTTATTGATCTAGTTTATGTCAGCACAGAGGATCAGGTAGCTGACATATTTACGAAGGCATTGGGCGCAGAGAAGCTACGCAAGTTCAGAGACCTGCTTGGTGTGCAGGAATTGGGATTGAGCTCGAGGGGGAGTGTTGAGATATCGAGCTCCACTCGTGATATGCCAGGGTGACCGTTGTGTATTTATGTCACCGACTTGTCAGTTGCAGATGCGGTTGGTACACCGCCCATGAATAATAGCTACATGATAGCTATCCTTATCTACTCTAGTTTGTGGCTTAGTTAGTATGCCACCTTAGTTAGTTGAGTTTGGTTTGAGACTCATATATAGGGTTCTTCTATTTACTTGTACAAGAGTTCTTTTGGCTTACACAACTAAGAAGAGGAAAATTATTTTCAGCCTCCACCTGTGTGTGTATTCCCCCATTGTGCAAGCAAGAAAGCTACAAGTGAGACTCCTTCCTTCTCTCCCACAATCTTGATACCATAGACAGCAGTACCCTATCAGCTTGAAGCTTTCATATCTCTCTCCACAGGCCAAATCTCTCTAAACTTCCTTCTGGAGAAGTGTTTTTCTACTTCCAAAGCTCCTCGTTGGCACCTCAATCATTGAGATTGGGCAACTATAGCTTCAGAATTGCCTCTTTTCAAAGTTGTTGCCATAACTGTGTCTGTCGACAGCACCTACCTACCTCTGTTGGAGCAGCCATATCTCATCAACCAGACCATATCTCTTCAAGATTTCTTCTTGAGAGTTGTTTTTCAAGTCAAAGCTCAACTTCTTGGCACAAAAATCAAGGATATTGATGCACATCTTGCCCGGCATTTGCATTTTCCCAAATCTGAGCACAATTTTGATAGCGACCACTTTGAAGGCTTAGATCTCTCAAGTCAGGCAAAATGAGTACAAACCCTCTTAGGGGGAGTTAGACCCATTAGTGAGGGTACTCCTTCTCAAAGGGTTTGAGAAGATTCAACCTGTGGAGCACGTGGGAGCTCATTTAATAGTTGTTGGTCCCTGTTTGGACAGGACAGCCATAGCCACTTACCTTCAAGCTCATTTTTCCTTCATTTTCTCTCTCCTGCCACTTAAACCAAGCCAAGGCCACTCTAATTTGAAGTTTTTAGCAAGTATTCAACCATCAAATCAGCAAGGATGGAAAGCTATGAAGAGTTTTTGAGGATCATCAAGTCAAACTCAAGCAACAAACATAAAATTTCAAACTAATATCTTTTGATACTTCACTGCCATTGCTTGTGTCTTTTGACACATACAAAGATCAACTCATTGTTGGTTATTCTCAGTCATTTGAAGCTGATTTTCTACTAGGCTCTCAAGTCAAACATGGGCAAAGATTCTCCAACTTCATGTTTCAAAGGAGTCGGGTTTCATACCTAGCAGACCCGCATCAAACACTGATCGTGATGAAGAAGGGCATCTGGGTCATTACCACTGGAAAAGAAAAGAAGCCTCGTGATGTGGATCTTGCTGTCACTTGGCAAAAGAACGATGATAAGGCTCAGGCCATTATCAAACTGGAGCTAGACGATAGCTATATCCACCATGTGGATAGCTGTGAGACCTCATAGGATACATGGAAGAGACTTGACACCTTGTTCGGTGCATAGTCTAAATCATCAAAGTATGGTCTCCTGATTGAGTTTTTCAGGCTTGAAATGAAGTCCAGCACATCACATCTAAATTACATGGAAGGACTTCTAACCCAACTTGCTAGAATCAACATTAAAATGGAAGAAGATGTTTGCATCGGTGTTCTACTTAAGAGTTTGCCTCCTGAATATAATAATGTATCAACAACTTTAATCAACATGCCAAATCCTAAACTTTTTGATATCCAAGCATCACTGTTAGAGGAGGAAAAGAAGCTAAAAACTAAGGAAGAACCAAGTACCTCTAGAGATGAGCATGCATTATATGTTGGCAACAGGTACAAAGGCAAGAAGGATCAACTCTTCTGTGACTTCTGCAAAAGGACCAAATGACACACCGAGAAGTTCTGCCATGCCAGAAAGAGGTCCCAAAAGGCCTATCTAGTTGCAGTCAAAGAAGAAGAAGAAAACTGAGAAAAGGAAGAAGAAGAAGAAGACCACCAGGAGAAGGACAAACCTCATCAGTCCTTCTATTCAGATAGAATTTTTTAGCTGTGTGTTTCCTAGCCCTAATGCCTAAGACATAAACTTGTAAACTCCTCAATTATCCTTGTACTACAACCTCTGTACACTTTGTGAGGCCCCTACTACAGCCTCTAGATGTCCATCATGTTTGTGGTACCCACACTTAGCCTTTTCTGAGATAGTCTCTAGTGTTTTTCCATGTTTATGGTGTGCCCACACTTTGCAGGTGTTGCTTTCACTAAAGCCTCTATACACTTTGTACTTTTGGTTGTGATTGAGGAGGGGTGTTGAGATATTTGCAATCACGCCTACTTCAGTCCCTTTGTGAGGAGCAGTGAGGGCTCAGGACCAGAATCCCATATGCACAGTAGGAGAAAGTACCACCACTCAAATTCTATAAAGCATTGTACTTTCACTCTTTTTCTAATGCAATGATAGTACTCTTTTCTTTCCAGTAAAGTGTCATGTCACTGTCAATACACAAGATTGTGTTTATGAGTCCAAGTCTCAATCTTGGAACCTAATTCACTTGTGTAACAATTTGTCCTAGTCAGGGTCAATGTCTTCATGAGTTTCTTTTTCCTCTTTCAACCTCTGTAGCTTCTGCATCTGCCATGCTCTAGATCCCGTGTATTTCACAGGTTATCCCTAGTATTTTTAGAAAATTATATAACACAATATGAGTGAGTTTGGGAATCTCCCAATTCCCATTTTTTAAATACTAAAAAGGTGGCAGACGAATAACATGACCATAAGTTTCTCAAAACCATATGATGGGGCCTATCATTGGAAAGCGCTTGAAAAATGGAATCTATTGAGCTATAGAGCACTCGATTTGGAGTTATAGTATTCAAATTATGACAAATCCAAAGATTTGACCACGTGTCCCAAATTTATGGGAATTTCCCATATTCTCCAATATGGTGTTCTGTGGCCAAAGTGAGAATTGATCTTCATTCATAAGAGGTTCTAAGACCTGCAAGTGGTTGGGGTTTGACTAAACTAGATAATTTGGCAGCTGATGGTTGCGGCTTTAGTTGCTTCCAAGGGTGTGGTTGGGCTTCTTGTGCGATGTGCTTCATTGGAGTTGCATGCCACACTACTACAGGCTTGTGAGGTGTTAGGGACACTAGTAGGACTAGATTGAGGCAATTTGTTAGTGGCAAGCTGTGGTTTTGATCAATGGATCTATTTAGGCTCTCTTGGCTTATGCATTTAAGGCTTGACATGTTTTGCAGCCTAAGTTCTTTGTGTCATTTGTGTTTTTCTACCACATGGCTCAGTGTGGTCGAGTTTGAGGGTGGCATTTGAGTAGGGTCTTTGGCTATCTTGGCTTTAGGTACCCAAATCCAGGTGTTACCCTCGTAGTAGCCTTGTGCTTGCAATAAGGTTTTGGGAACCCATCGTGGCTTGATAGTTCGTGTTTGCCTATAGTTCCTTCTATGCCTCCTAGATTTCGAATACGAGTTCCTAGCCTTGCAAGGTTGCGATTTTGCGCTTCTAGGTAGTGGCCCTTGATATTTAGGCATCCATTTGAGTTGTGGTGCATTGGCCTTAGCTTTGATTTTAGTAGTTTGGCAGGTTGTGATAAGCCACGACCCCCCTCCTTAGGTTTGGTAGTGGGTCACTCTACCGCTCGGGTAAGTTACTCATGAATATATATGTGCGGGATGTGGGTTCAAAATAAGGTATTTTTAAAATACTATTTTTATACATTTTTTACATTCAAAAGGGTGTAATATAAAGGGGCTATTTACAAAGTGAATAGAAAAGGGTTATGTTTTAATCATGAGTCAATATATTCAAATCAGCACCCTCATCGATCAATGCATCAAGTGTATGTGTTTTCTTGGCAGTGATTGTCATGCACAGATAGCCAAAGCCACACCTTTCTCATCTTCATCTTCAATTTTTGTGATAGTGGCCACTTGTACTTTGACATGGGATTCTAGCAATGGAGGCTCATGTAGTGGGTGTGTGGGAGGGTAGTACTTCTTTATGCAGCTGTCATTGAAGAAGCCTATGCCCTCACCCTTTAGGGTTTCGAGTTCTACATTACCAGTTCGACTAATGGTGCAAACTCTGAAAGGTCCTAGTTCCTGAAACTTCATTTTTTGCTTATGGCCTTTGACTGAGTACAACAGTACTAAGTTGCCCGATTTGAAATCTCATTGATTGACATGCTTGTCAAACCAACTCTTGCATCATGCCTTCTTGCAAATCAACACGTGTGCAAGAAGTTGATTCTCCGATAAGTGTTCTAGCTCAATTAGGCACTCCATCCATGCCTCCCTTCCATCCCATATCTCTTGAAGAGCTAGTCTCAAGCTCAAAACAAAGAACTCTAAAGCTAGAATTGCTTCAGTTCCATAGGTCAACTTGAAGGGAGTCTGTCCTACAACCATTTTATAAGCTGTCTGATACGCCCACAAGGTTTCCATTAGTTTGTTATCCCAGTCATTGTGCAAAGCAAAGAATACTTTCGTCATGATGTTTACTAGAATCTTGTTGGTGGACTTAGCCTGGTCATTCTCTTGAGGGTACTCTATATTAAGGATTTTTTATGGATGATCAAAAAGGTGGTCAAGAGGTGAGCAATCGCTTCATTGATAAATTGCATGCCTTGATCACTAACTAGTTCAATGGGGCAGCTAAATTGTGAGATTGTTGAGATGACAAGCTCAACACATGCGGACATTGATGATGGACCGCCTGGTTAGATGGGTCCACACGTCTACACTTAGCACGTCGGTGGTCATTATGAATCTCACATGGCCACTAACTCATTACTTATTATATTCAGGTCGTTACACCTATTTACAGCTGGCATAGTTATAGCGCCAGTCGACTAGTGTAGTCGGTTATGCATTGTTTGACTTAGTAGGCCACTTTCCTTTTATGTTGTATCTTATCTATACTTTGTGTACATTGTAAAGTGTGTGGAAGAAGAAGAAGAAATCAGCAAGAAAACGTTTTGGCCTCCATCTCTCTTCTTGTCTCTTGAGTGAGCTTCTCCTTGTGCATTCTGTGTGTGTTTGGCGCAGCATCTTGAGCAACCCCCTCCACCACGCGATTCTTGATATGGTATCAGAGCCGCGCCATTGAGAGAGGCTGATTTCGAAGGTTGAAGCAAAGGAGAAGAAGCAAGGTTCGAGCAAGCAAGCCACGGGTAAGAAACTCTCCCATCCTTCAACTCTTTCTCTTGGATAGTGCCTGCGGAGGCACTGGAAGCAGGGCAAAGCAAAAATCTCAGATTGTACTGAGATTTGGTGTGTGCGAAGAGCGCGGTATATTGTGCAGACAAGCCCTTTAGGGCTATTCCGTAGTTATTTTGGGCATCTGAGGCCGTTTCAGGGCCCGTTTTAGAGCCGCAAGGTTGCGGACAACAGTTTCAGGGTATGCTGTGACTTCGACTGTATTGACAGAAAGTGGGTGTTCAGGTTACAGATTTCAGATCTGTAAGTTCAAAGGTGTTTACCAGTGAGTAAACACAAGGTTTATCTGCAAACAGGTTGCAGATTGCATGTATTGTTGAGTAGACAGTGAAAAAGGCTGTCTGGTGTATTGCTGAGCACTACAGGTCCAGGGTTGCAGAAGATTTGCTTGCTGTTGGTATTAATTTTGTGATAATGGCAGAGAACAGTGGAAGTCCCATCATTGAGAAGCTCGACAAGAACAACTACCCTTCATGGAAGTTCTATGTCACGAACTTCCTTATTGGAAAAGGCCTCTACGAGTTCGTTTCAGGTGAAGAAAAGGAGCCGGAGATGAGTGATCCTCCAACTGCAGAAGAGACAAAGGCACGGAAAGAATGGAATGCAAAGGATAAAAAGTTCATGTATTGGTTGTCTACAATAATTGACAATAATATGCTGGGACACATTAGAAATGCAAAGAATTCATATGCAGCTTGGACCATACTTGAAAGTATGTTTTCTGTAAATACAAAGGCACGAAAGATTCAACTCAAGCAAGAGTTGAATACATTAAAGAAAGGGAAGATGTCTATCAATGAGTATACACTGAAGGTAAGAAGCATTGCAGATGCATTGGCAGCGATTGATGCAATGCCCGATGATGATGATTTGGTGTCGTCTACCTTGGGTGGACTCAACAATGAAAAGGCTTGGAAGTCTTTTGTAACTTCCGTATATGTCAGAAAGCCATTTCCAGATTTCGATGAATTGGTCTCCCTTATGATCACTGAAGAGATCAACATGCAGAGTGAGACATCTGAAAGAAGTGGTGAACAGGTCCAAGTTTTCTACTCCAGTTCTGGAAGCGGACGTGGCAGGTTCTCTTCAAGAGGCCGTGGTACAGGACGTGGTAGTGACAACCAGCAAAACAGATTGAATCAGCAATTTGGCGATATGCAGGTTTCAGGAGGTCGTGGTAACTTTAGAGGCAGGGGGAGCTTTAGAGGAAGAGGTGGATGGAAGAACAGAGGTTCTAACAACTCTGATATTGTGTGCCACTACTGTGGCAAAACAGGTCATATTGTAGCCCAATGTTATGCTAAGAAAGATGATATCCGCAGTGGTAAGTTGCAGCAAGGAAACTATGCATCGTCTTCACGACAGAATGAAGACAAAAATGAATGTTTGTTCGTTATGCAGCATATGTTGAATGCTGTTACAGGAAAGGGAACACATGAAGATGTTTGGTATGTTGATTCAGGTGCATCCAATCATATGACCAGCCATGCAGAATGGTTTGGAGAGATGCAAGATTTGCAGAATGCAGGTTATGTGCAGACGGGTGATGACTCATGCCACCCAATTTCACACATTGGAAAAGTTCCCTTGTCCTTGCATGATGGTAAGACAAAAAGTCTTTCAGATGTATTACATGTGCCATCTATTACAAAGAACTTGGTGTCAGTCGGAGAGCAAGGGTTGCAAGTTAGATTTAATGCAAAGGGCTGCTTTGTAGAAGACTTCAATGACAAGTGCAGGTTGGTAGCAAAGGGAAGTAGAGTTGGACGTATGTTCACTCTAGATGTTGGAATTCCTACTATGAATGCTGCTATGTATGCCAAAGGAAAAGGTGTCGTTGCAGACATTGAAATTTGGCACAAACGCATTAGACATGCAAATGTACAAAGGCTAAAATTAATGCAGTCCAAAGGGTTGGTTACAGGTTTGCCTACATTTAAAGTTGCAGAATTTCAAAAGGTATGTGAAGCATGTCAGTTTGGTAAGCAGGCAAGACAACCCTTTTCACATGACAAAGATGTAAGCAGAAATATCCTTGATGTTGTGCATACAGACATTTGGGGGCCTACACAAAATGTATCTCTTGGAGGTAGTTCATACTTCGTCACATTCATTGATGATTGTTCTAGAAAGCTGTGGGTATATTTTATGAAGGAAAAGAGTGAAGCTTTTGAGCACTTTAGAACTTTCAAGGCTGCAGTTGAAAGAGAAACAGGCTTGAAAGTAAAGTGCTTGAGGTCAGATGGAGGGGGAGAGTACCTCTCCAATGAGTTCAGTGATTTTCTGAGGTCTCATGGGATAAAGAGACAGTTCACATGCAGGTATACCCCATAGCAAAATGGGGTTGCAGAAAGGAAAAACAGGCATATTGCAGAAGTTGCACGCGCCTTGATGGCTGAAAAGAATATGCCTAAGCATTTTTGGTTTGAAGCTATTCATACTGCTGTTTATATTATGAACAGAACTCCCACAGCTGCAGTTCATGGTATGACCCCCGAAGAATATTTTATAGGTAAGAAGCCTGATGTTTCACACTTGAAAGTATTTGGCTGCATTGCGTATGTTCATGTGCCAGATGAGTTGTGGAAGAAACTGGATCCAAAGGCTGAAAAGTGTGTCTTTATTGGATACTCTTTAGAGCAGAAAGGGTATCGCTGTTACAACCCTGTCACATGTAAGTTCAGAGTGAGCAGGAATGTCATCTTTGATGAAATGAGCAGTTGGTATGCATCTAGTGGTGATGCATTGGATGATGATGATGATCATGACACTCATGTGCAGGCTGAAAAGCAAGAATCACAAACTCTTAGCGGACCAGAGACACCATCTGGTAGTCCTTGGTCTGGGAGACTAAGGAGTACCTCTACATCTTCGAGTGCATCTAGTAGCACTACAGGTAAAGACAAAGGAAAGAATAAAGTGTCAGAAGGCATTGATGCAGTTCTTGATGGAGACTCCAGTGGCTCAGAGAGCTTGGATGATGAGCTTGGCATTCCTTCAGTGAGGACTCCAGGTGTGCAGAGAGCATGCATTAATGCAAAGACTCCATTGAGTGATCCAGTGGTACGCAGGTCTAGCAGGGTGAGATACCCTGTTAAAAGATTTGGTTTTGAAGGTTATGCAGCTCACCATTATGCTTATATGGTGAAACTAGTTGAGGATGTTGAGCCCACATGTTTTGAGGAGGCTGTTGGTCATGCTCATTGGGATGCAGCAATGGATGAGGAGATGGCTGCATTAGAGGCCAATAAGACTTGGGATCTAGTATCATTGCCGAAGGGAAAGAAAGCTATTGGATGTAAGTGGGTTTATAAGATTAAGTACAATGCAGATGGTTCTATTAGCAGGTACAAAGCTAGGCTGGTTGCAAAAGGCTATGCCCAGACATATGGCATAGATTATGATGAAACCTTCAGTCCAGTTGCTAGGATGGCAACTGTCAGATGTGTGATTGCTTTGGCAGCAGCCAAAGGTTGGAGGTTGCAGCAAATGGATGTAAAGAATGCCTTCTTGCATGGTGATTTGCAGGAAGAAGTGTATATGGATCAGCCAGCAGGTTATGAAGATTTAGAGCATCCCACGTATGTGTGCAGGTTGAAGAAGGCACTCTATGGGCTCAAGCAAGCACCTAGAGCATGGTCTGACAAGATTAGAGAGTATCTTGTCAATATTGGCTTTTATGTTTTTGATGCTGATCACTCACTTTATGTGAGAAAGGGAGATGCAGGTTTGGTCATCATAGTCATCTATGTGGATGACTTGATTATTACAGGTGATAGTGATAGTGGGATTGCTGAAGTCAAGGGTTGTTTGAAGATGAAGTTTGAGATGAAGGATTTAGGTGAGCTAAGGTACTTCCTTGGCATTGAGGTGATCAGATGTGATGATGGTATATGGCTGTCCCAAAGACAGTATGGCTTGGATATGTTGTCCAAGTATGGTATAACTGCATGCAAACCACTTTTAGTCCCATTGGAGCAGAATGTAAAGCTGAGTGCTGATGTTGGGGATGAGATAGAAGACCCTACTATGTTCAGGAGGATAGTGGGGAGTTTGATCTATATGACCATTGCAAGGCCAGACTTGAGCTATGATGTTGGTCTTGTGAGTCAGTTTATGCAAGTACCTAGAAAGCCACATTTGGATGCAGTCAGACGCATATTGAGATATGTGAAGTCCACATTACATTATGGACTTTTCTATGAGGCAGGTACAGATGTACAGGTATTTGGATACACAGATGCAGATTGGGCTGGTATTATGTCTGATAGAATATCTACCAGCGGATACATGTTCTCTCTTGGTAGTGCAGCAGTTGCATGGAGCAGCAAAAAGCAATCTACAGTTGCTTTGTCGAGTACAGAGGCTGAGTATAGAGGTGCTGCTATTGCAGCATGTGAGGTAGTATGGCTGCAAAAGCTATTGGCTGATTTGGATGTCCAGGTGGAAGGTCCAGTTGTCATTTATTGTGACAACATGAGCAGTATACAGTTGGCTAGGAACCTTGTGTTCCATACAAGGACAAAACATATTGAGATACACTACCACTTTGTGAGAGAGAAGGTACTAGCAGGTGAGATTGACTTGGTGTATGTCAGCACACAGAATCAGATAGCTGACATCTTCACGAAGGCATTGGGTACAGAGAAGCTTCAAAAGTTTTGAAGCTTACTTGGAGTTGCAGAGATGTAGTTGAGCTTGAGGGGGAGTGTTGAGATGACAAGCTCAACACATGCGGACATTGATGATGGACCGCCTGGTTAGATGGGTCCACACGTCTACACTTAGCACGTCGGTGGTCATTATGAATCTCACATGGCCACTAACTCATTACTTATTATATTCAGGTCGTTACACCTATTTACAGCTGGCATAGTTATAGCGCCAGTCGACTAGTGTAGTCGGTTATGCATTGTTTGACTTAGTAGGCCACTTTCCTTTTATGTTGTATCTTATCTATACTTTGTGTACATTGTAAAGTGTGTGGAAGAAGAAGAAGAAATCAGCAAGAAAACGTTTTGGCCTCCATCTCTCTTCTTGTCTCTTGAGTGAGCTTCTCCTTGTGCATTCTGTGTGTGTTCGGCGCAACATCTTGAGCAACCCCCTCCACCACGCGATTCTTGATAGAGATGAATTACTTAAATAGGAACTTAGATGTGGTCCTAGTGTTTTTTTCCTTGTGGCTCATTCTTTTGCCCATTTCTTGAGATAATCTATGGGAACAATGATGTACTTGGTCTACAAGTCACTATGATGCGGGACTAATAGGCCCAATGAAGTCAATCCCCCACTTCTCGAATGGTTGTCTTGCAAAAATTGGGCTTAACTCCATTTTTTCCTTGTGAATAGGTACCTTAGTCCATTGGTGCTCGTTGCAGTGCTTTATCAATCGTGCTAAATCACGGAAAAGAGTAGGCCATTATAGTTGAGATTGTAGCACCTTGTGGGCTATCGTATCTCTACTAAAGTGTCCTCCTGCAATCCCCCTGTGTGCCTCTACAAATACGTCATGCATTTCATTCTCACACACGCATCTTTCCCTAGCATGTAGAGTTGGACTGCTATCAACTGATAGGGTTGGAATTTAAGAAATAGTTGCCTAAGTTGGGCTCTTTTGATGGGTCTTTCAAGCAGTCTGTGTTCGAGAACTTGGACTATGTCATCTCCCCAATACGGTGTCAAGTTATCTCTAAATAAATCTCATTCGCTATAGACGAGTGCATCTGGAAAATCGTTCGTAGTAATGCCATGTCCAGCTGCTTCTCTAGTGGGTATGTGAGACATATGGTCAGCCATATAATGTCGATTTCCTTTGCTACAACCACTAAGAAGTCAAATTCTAAAAGTAGAAGTAACCATAGAGCAATGCATCCTATAGCGCAAGGTTTGTGAACGAGATACATCAAGCCTTGATGGTCAACAAAGAATGTAAAAGGAGTGGCCAAAAGATAATGCCAAAATTTCTTTACAGCAAATACCATGGTTAAACCCTCTCTCTCTATTGTTGAGTAGTTCATTTCTGTATCCGTGAGTTGTCTACTAGCAAAGCTCATTGGATAATCTAGATTGTGTTCACCAAGTTGGCACAACACAACTCCCATGGCAAACTTTGAGACATCAATGTGAACGTGGAAGGTTATGGTCCAATCAAGGGCTCGTAGGATTGGTGTTGTGGTTAGAGCCTTCTTCAATTCCTCATATGCACACTAGCATTCCTCGGTCCATTTGAATGTTATCAGCAACTTGTAGAGAGGTCTAGCAATCAATGTATAGTTCAATAAAAATCTCCAATAATACCCTGTATGGCCTAGGAAGCACTAAACTCTCTTATAATCAAATGGTGGTGGTAGATTGACAATAACCTTGACATTTGAAAAGTCCATGGCAATGTCGTTCTTTGATACTACGTGCCCTGGGATGCATCCATGTTTTACCTAGAACTAGCACTTCAAGGGGTTCAATGAGAGATGATATAATCGACTCTTTTCTAAGCACGTCTTTGAATATGGTGCACATGAGCCTTTGAATGTGGCTGGTGCATTTTCCAACCCAAAGGGTATGACTATGTAGGCAAAGACCCTCCACTCAATGACGAATGTAGTCTTGTGCCTATCACCAGGATTCACTTGCACACCTAATTGTACCCTGAGAAGCCATCCAAAAAAATATAGGCCTCCTTACCAGCTACTTGCTCCTCAATGTATGACAATGGATAATTGTCTCTCTTGATAGCAACGTTCACTTTCTTGCAGTTAATGCACACTCGGATCTTTCCCTTTTTCTTCAATATAATTAATATGGGTGAAACCTATGTTGAGATGGCAAGCTCAACACGTGCGGACATTGATGATGGACCGCCTGGCTAGATGGGTCAGCACATCTACACTTAGCAAGTTGGTGGTCATTATGATACTCACATGGCCAGTGACTTATCACTTATTATATTTAGTTTGTTACACCTACCTACAACTGGCAAAGACATAGCGCTAGTCAATCAGTATAGTCGATTATGCACTATTTGACTTAGTAGGCCACTTTCCTTTATGTTGTATCTTATCTATACTTTGTGTACATTGTATAGTGTGTGGAAGAAGAAGAAGAAACCAGGAAGAAAATGTTTTGGCCTCCATCTCTCTTCTTGTGTTCTTGAGTGAGCTTCCTCTTGTGTATACAATGTGTGTTCATTGGCGCAGCACCTCAAGCAAGTCCCCCCACCATGCAATTCTTGACATGGTATCAGAGCCACACCACTAAGAGAGGCTGATTTCGAAGGCTGAAGTGAAGGAGAAGAAGCAAGGTTTGAGCAAGCAAGCAAGGAGTAATAAGCTCTCCCATTCTTCCACTCTCTCTCTTGGATAGTGCCAGTGGAGGCACCGGAAGCAGGGTCGAGCAAAAATCTCAGATTGCTATGAGATTTGGTTTGCAAGAAAATCACTGTATATTCTGCCACAAGGTTGCAGACAGCAGTTTGAGGGTACACTGTGATTTCGGCTGTATTGACTGAAAGTGGGTGCACAGGTTACAGATTGCGAATATGTAATTTTTGAGGTGTTTCAAGGAAGCAAACATAAGGTTTATGTGCAAACAAGTTGCAGATTACGTGTACTATTGAGCAATCAGTGAAAAAGATTGCTTGGTGTATTGCTGTGCACGTGTTGTGAAAGATTGCAGAAGAATAGCTTGCTGTGTTGTATCCTTGTTTCTGATAATGGTAGAGAACAGTGGAAATCCCATTATTGAGAAGCTCAACAAGAATAACTACCCTTCATGGAAGTTCTGTGTGACAAACTTCCTCATTGGAAAGGGCCTTTATGAGTTTGTTTCAGGTGAAGAAAAGAAGCCAGAGCTGGGTATCCCTCCGGTTGTAGATGAGTTAAAAGCATGGAAAGAGTGGAATGCGAAAGACAAAAAGGTGATGTACTAGCTTTCTGCAGTCATTGATAATACTATGTTGGGACATATCAGGAATGCAGAAACTTCACATGCATCTTGGACAATTTTTAAGAGCATGTTTTCAGTAAATACAAAGGCATGAAAGATTCAACTCAAGCAAGAGTTGAATGCCTTGAAGAAAGGAAAAATGTCCGTCAATGAGTATGTATTGAAGGTGAGGAGCATTGCAGATGCTTTAGCAGCAATATGCAATGCCAGATGATGATGATTTGGTTTTATCTACTCTAAGTGGCCTTAACAATGAGAAGGCATGGAAATCATTTGTTACTTCAGTATATGTACAAAATCCATTTCCAGATTTTGATGAGCTGATCTCTCTCATGATTACTGAAGAGATCAATATGCAGGGTGATTCGTCTGAAAGAAATGGTGAACAGGTCCAAGCTTTTTACTCGAGTTCAAGAAGGGGACGTGGTAGATCCTCTTCGAGAGGCCATGGTATGGGACGTGCTGGCGATAACCAACAAAACAGGTTCAATCAACAGTTTGGTGAAATGTAGGTTTCTGGAGGCAAAGGAAACTTTAGAGACAGGGGGAGCTCTAGAGGAAGAGGTGGATTGTAGAATAGAGGTTCTGGAAATTCTGCTATTGTTTGCCGTTATTGTGGCAAAATAGGTCATATTACAGCCCATTGCTATGCAAAGAAGGATGACATTCATAGTGGTAAATTGCAGTAAGGAAACTATGCATCGTCTTCACGACAGAATGAAGACAAAAATGAGTGTTTGTTTGTTATGCAGCATACAATGAATGCAGTTACAGGAAAGGGGACACATGATGATGTATGGTATGTCGATTCAGGTGCATATAATCATATGAGTAGTCATGTTGAATGATTTGGAGAGATGTAGGACTTACAAAACCTAGGTTATGTGCAGACGGGTGATGATTCATGCCACCCAATTTCACACATTGGAAAGGTTCCCTTATCCTTGTATGATGGCCAGACAAAGAGTTTGACAGATGTATTACATGTGCCATAAATTACAAAGAATCTAGTATCTATTGGCCAAATGGTAGAGCAAGGGTTGCATGTCTGATTCAATGCAAAAGGTTTTTTTCTAGAAGACTTTAATGATAAGTGCAGGTTGGTCGCAAAAGGAAGTAGAGTTGGCCGAATGTTCACTTTAGATGCTGGAATTCCTACAGTGGATGCTGCTTTGTATGTTAAAGGAAAAGGAGTAGTTGCAGATATTGAAATATGACATAAAAGTATTGGACATGAAAATGTGCAAAGGCTGAAATTAATGCAATCCAGAGGATTGGTTACAAGGTTGCCTTCTTTTAGAGTTGCAGAATTGCATAAAGTCTATGAAGCATGCCAGTTTGGTAAGCATGCAAGACAACCCTTCTCGCATGATAGATAAGTGAGCAGAAATATACTTGATGTAGTACATACAGATGTTTGGGGGCCTACACAGAATGTATCTCTTGGTGGCAGCAAATACTTTGTCACATTTATTGATGGCTGTTCAAGGAAGTTATGGGTTTACTTCATGAAGGAAAAAAGTGATGTGTTTGAGCACTTCAAATCTTTTAAGGCAGCTGTTGAAACAGAAATAGGCTTAAAAGTGAAGTGCTTGAGATTAGATGGAGGGGGAGAGTACCTCTCTAATGAGTTCAATGGCTTCTTGAGGACTCATGGAATAAAGAGACAATTTACTTGCAGGTATACCCCACAGCAAAATGGTGTTACACAAAGAAAAAACAAGTATATTACAGAAGTTGCAAAGGCATTAATGGCTGAAAAGAATATGCCCAAACATTTTTGGTCTAAGGCTGTCCATACTACTGTCTACATTATGAATAAAACTTCCACATCTACAATTCATGCGATGACTCCTGAAGAGTGCTTTAGTGGCAAGAAGCCCGATGTATCACACTTGAAGGTATTTGGATGTGTTGCATATGTTCATGTGCTAGATGAGCTACGGAAGAAGTTTGATCCAAAGGCTGAAAAATGTATTTTTATTGGGTACTCTTTAGAGCAGAAAGGATATCATTGTTTTAACCTGTCCAGGTGAGTTCAGAGTGAGAAAGAATGTTATCTTTGATGAGATGGGCAGCTGGTATGCACCTACTGGTGATGTATTAGATGATGATAATGATCATGATAGCTATGTGTAAAAATAAAAACAAGAATCATAGAGTCTTAGCGGACCAGAATTATCATCTAGTACTATACCTACAGTGAGACCTTGGTCTAGGAGACTAAGGAGTAGTCCCACATCTTCAGGTGGATCTATAAGTGTTGCAGGGAAGGACAAAGGAAAGAAGAAAGTACTGGATAGTAATGATGCATCTACCAGTCATTTGGGATTTGATGGAGATTCTAGTGGTTCAGAGAGTTTGGATGATGAGCTTGGCATTCCTTCAGTCAGGATGCTAGGTGTATAGAGAGCTCATAGTAATGTAAAGGCTCCATTTAGTGATCCAGTGGTACGCAGATCTAGCAGGGTCAGATACCCTATTAAAATATTTGGCTTTGAAGGCTATGCAACTCACCATTATGCTTATATGGTGAAACTAGTTGAGAATGTTGAGCCCACTTGTTTTAAGGATGTTGTTGGTCATGCTCATTGGGATGCAGCAATGGATGAGGAGATGGCTGCATTAGAAGCAAATAAGACTTGGGATTTGGTACCCTTACCTAAGGGTAAGAAAGCTATTGGCTATAAGTGGGTTTACAAAGTCAAGCATAATGCATATGGTTCAGTTAGCAGGTATAAAGCTAGACTAGTTGCAAAAGGATATGCTCAAACATATGGCATAGATTATGAAGAGACATTCAGTCCAGTTGCTACAAAAGAGACTTGACCCTCCCTTACTATCGAAGATCTCAAATGGATGCAACCAAACCAAACCGGGGGGAACTTTGCTCACCTCCCGGTGATTTGGAGCCCATGTAGGGAGCTTGTCCTACCATTTTATCCCTCACATAGGTACATCAAGTGGACAATTGAAGATTGAAGTGTTTTCAAAAACCCAAGTACCTTCAGGAGCAAAACAAGGTAAAACAGGGACTTTACAGGACACTACATGGTATTTACAGGTCCTTACACGTACAAAATTCAATATTCAAGTACATGTGCAAGTACTACAGGGTGGCCACATGTCCTACGCATCCTTCTACAGGGTTTGATAGTCATTTGGGATTACTATTTTACCTTATACGTGGAAACAGGGCATTCACTAGTTGAAACAAGGTGCAGGCCTGGACATTTCAGACTCAAAGATTTAATTGCAGAATTTTTTGTCCTAAACATATTATAGTGTGCTATATCTCATCTTAAAGAGGACATCCTTGGCTTTGATTTGAATTAAAAAAATTTGGAATCTGAGCTTCCTAGCTCAAGTTATAGTCGTTTTTTTGACAGGGGGTACTGCAGGACTACACTGTTATGGCAAGGCATAAAGGAAAAAATAAGGTCTAGGATGATTATGCTCAGCAAATCAAAGATTCTATGTTGGAGAATATACCCCAAGAGAGCCCTAAAGAGCCCCATGAGCATGGAGAAATCAATGCACTTAATAATACCTTGTGTCCACATAAATAAAGACATACCAAACATCATGAGGACCTATTATCAAGAATGGAGCAAATGGTTTTGTTTGTTGAACAAATTAAGTCTTCTATTTAGAAATTAGTGGATTCAACTACTTAAACAAAGATTTCTATTGATAAGTTAGTAGAATGTAATGCTCAAATAATGGCTCAATTCTCCCAATGGATGCACATTCAAATGAGATCTAAAGAAGCAAAGGAGAAAGCTTATTCAAAAAGTGAGCCCTTAGTCCCACTTCAGCCACCTAACCAAAATGGTCAAGGTCATGGAATCATTGGACAAATGGGTATCCAAAATAGCCAATATGAAGTAGATAAGACTTCAAAAAGACATGATGAATATATGGGCGGTTTGAATGGTGCCAACTCCCAAGCTTTTGGGCTAAATACCCAACTTCCTAGAGGTCCTCTACTGACGGGAAGGTTTCATGTTGGTTCTTAGCTACCTATTGAGAGAGTTCCATCACATTTTGGAGGTTCAATGCCTAGTACTCATGACTAGTCTATTTTTGGGATAGCAACCCTTCCATGAAAGAGAGCTGAAAGATAAGGTCATTTTGGCCAAGTTCAATGGTCAATCATCTTCACCATCTGATCTAGAGGAGTGAGCTTCCAAATTGGAATCTTACTTTGATATATTCCCTAAAACTAATGATATGAAGATTCATTTTGCTTCCTTACATTTGGAGGGATTTGTGCATACTTGGTGGAGGTATATTAAAAAGAAAACCATACTTGTAGATAATTGGAAAGCTTTCAAGATACTTAGGCTGAAGTCTTTGTCTCCTCTCTTGAAAAAGAGAAATTGGCACGGAGGTGGTATGGTTTAGAGCAAAGAGGCTTAAGTGTAAGAGAGTATACCAACCAATTCCTCAATCTAACCATGTATGTAAAGAACATCAGTGATGAGTCTAAGCTCCACAAGTACATGTATGGCTTAGAGCCGTCTTAGAGTCATCCTTATTAGCTGATGTCATGGCACAAAACCCTACTTCTCGTTTTAAAGCTATTGAGCTTACGAAGCACTATGGAAGGAAATATAGAATGGAGATTTATTTTTTAAAAATGTATTAAATTTAGTAAAATTTACAGGATTATATTTAAAAAAATATTTTTTAATTATAATTTAAAAAATCGTAAGGTAAGTAAAGTAAGATGGGTCATTTTAAGGCCTTATGGTCTGTCAAGAAATGGTATTTCTCAATATACTTTGAACACATGTTATATAGATGATCTCTTATAGGCTCCAATACCATTTATTGGCCTCTCCCTTCAAGATACTTGAAAACACAAGCATCCAATGTGTATCATCAAACCCACTCTTGCAAGGCAACTTAGATCATATTCTTTCAAATACAACATTGGGTCCTCATCTAGCAACCCATAAAACACTCAGAGATCCCTATAAGGAGGAGGGTATTTATTTATCTTCTTTGGGATCAACACTGGGTCATCTAGATCTTTATATTCATCTTAACCTAATCATAGCATCTAAAAGTCTCTAATCTCTTCCGTTTCCACCTTTACCAATGTAGGAAGGTTAATATTTCAATTCATGTCCCTTTCTGCCAACTCACAAAGCGGTCTAGGGAGTCCTATAACTTTTAGCATATCATATTGATCATTTCTCAAAGGGTCTTCCATCCCTTGTCCCAATCATCCATAGGCAATTCCATAATAGATTTATGCAATAGCTTTTGCCCCTCACATAAAGCAAATATATCAATATTACTTAGAGCTTTGGTGTCACTCCCTTTGAGCAATAGTTTCCTCTTTTAATAACTAAGGGTTCCAACATCCTTCTGAGGCCTAATATTTTAGCATGGTGACCCACCACATGGGATGTTTCAGGCACAACTAAACTCCATTGTGTGTTGGTACTTTTCCATGGCATTATAGCTTTAATATGATTGTTAATAGGTACCATTTATGTTGAGAAATAGACAAATGATGTATGCCCCAGGAAGAGCTGTATTGAATCCCATATGCACAATGAGGAGAGTGGAAAAACCCAACTTCTATAAAGTAGTGTACTTGACTATCACTTTTATATGAATGGATGAATACAATGTCATGATGTTTTATACTTTTAGTTAAGTATCTTGTCATTGTCAGTCCTACACAAGATTGTGTTTATGAGTCCAAGCTTCCATCTTGGAACCTAATTCACTTGTGTAACAGTTTGTCTCTACCTGTCCATGTCATCATGAGTTTGGACTTCATCTTTCATCCACCATAGTGTTTTTCTTGCTCTAGATCCACATCTTCTTGAAAGGTGAGAAGGATCGAAGCTTGCACACGAGCTATGGCGGGAGAGCAAGAGCAAGAAAGAGAGAGACAAGAAATGGGAACTCCAATAGTCACAATGTGTGACCGGGCCTTCCTTTATTTACTAGTCACTAAAAATGAATGTAAAGAATAAAGTGACGTGATAGGCGCCCGCCACCTGCAGTGTGCAGTGGCGGGTACTATCAGTGTAGTAATACACGGGGCGGCACGGAGAAGGCGCCTTTACCCCAGCCAAACCATTCTGGGCGGGGGTGTAAGGGGCGGTCAACTAACGCTTAATACCCCTGTCATCACAAAACTGCTCAAAAGCACGTGAGACATATTCTCCCCCATTGTCAGTCCTAAGGCATTTCAGCCTATACCCAGTCTGGTTCTCAACAAGAGCAAGCCAACGCTGAAAGACTGCCAAGACATCAGCCTTTTACTTTATGGGATAAGCCCACACTTTCCTAGAAAAATCATCAATGAAGGTAACAAAGTACTTCGCGCCACCCATAGACATACACGGCATGGGCCCACAAACATCTGAATGCACCAAAGCCAAGGGCTCACTCATGCATGGCCTACCCGATTTCTTATGCGTAGACCTATTCTGCTTACCATAAAGACAATGATCACACGAATCAAAACGTGCATAGTCCAAAGGCGGAAGATACTGCAAAAACCAAATAACATTTTCATTCCCTTCAAAGACATATGCCCCAAACAGGCATGCCAAAGTGATACATGTGGGATAGAGCCCACTGCCAAAACATGGTCTACAGAAGACCCAGATACAACAAGAGGATAGAGGCTGCCAGCCTTGGCGCCTCTAGCAAGCACAAGTCTGCCCTTGGTAATCTTCCAGGCAGAATCCCCAAAACAGGCATGAAACCCTGCACCATCCAACTGTCCTGCAGACATAAGACTGCGCGTAAGCGTTTCCCACAATGATGACAAGTGACATTAGCGTTGCGCCCACGCGACTTTCCACGAGATTTAGACCGACCCTTCTGCGAGTCACGGCCACGGTTATTACCACAATCATTCATCTCATTCCTGCCTCTAACTGTCAAAGCATGTGAAACATGAGAGGCATCCAAGTTTTTGCGATTAACCTCTTCCTGCAGAAGAGCACTCTCAACATCATTCAGTTTCAGAGTAGCACTAGAGGCACATAGGGCAGTGCGGAATACATCCCATGACTCATTCAGAGTCCCAAGCAAGAAAAGAGGAGTTACTTCCTCTCCAAAGGTGATATCCTGCAAAGTCAGGTTCTTCAGTATAGCATGGAACTGGCTCAAGTGAGCAGACATAGTCGCATTATCCTTCATGCGCAGATCCATAAGCTGCTTCAACCAGTACATCTGACTCGCCGGACTTTTCTTATCATAAAGATTCTTGATCTTATTTCATAGATCCCATGCACTCTGTGCTTCCTCAAATACATTATAATGTACATGTTCAGTGAGAGACAATACAATCGTGGACTTTGCATAGCTACAGTCATCATTGTCCATAGTTTCAGGCTACTCCCCACTCAACCGAAGTGGCTTAATCTGAGATTTCTGCACCAAGACCTGCCAAATTTGACTCTTCCAATAAGAGTAGTTGGTACCATCCAACTTTGTGATGTTAAATATGGCATTATCAGTCGAAGAGGACGCCATAATACAGGCTGGAAATGCACAGACAATGTAAAACTGCTAGCTGTTTTACTGCAGAAAATGCCCAAAATCCACTGAAATGAGCTCCAAATGGCGAGAAAAGTGTGCCAAAAGATGCTTCCCACTTAGTACTAGGTGCGTACACCAAATCAGGATATTTCAGCATAAAAAATACTGCTCAGTCCACCAATAAATGCTTGCTGTAATAAATTTCAGAATTGCAATAATGAGAGCAAACTGTCCCAAAACTGGATCTAATGTCAACTAAACAATGCTAGGTCCAAAGCCGGCATAAAGAGGACAAAGCAAAGCCAAATGACAGTGAAAATACATGAGCATAACACCGAGAGATGTCAAATAGCATCTGCAAGTAAGAGGCACACCCTAGACAATCTAGGCAAAATGTAGAACCAACTGCCAAAACCTGACACAAATAGGTGTCTGCTCAAAAGAAAGCGGATCCAAAATTGAGACTCAGCTCATAAGCATCCTGTGAACCAAGACATATACTCAATGCAACATCCAATTGTCGGAGTATAATCCCAAAGTCTCAATACATCTATAATTGCTCAATGACATAGACTGCTCCAATAGCATGTAATCCATGCTCAAGGTCAAGTAAGCATGCAAGATGCTCCCACTGGCACAAAAGGCGTACAATTGAGTTAAGGGCTCAAGCAACCCAAGACAAAGTACCAGTGACAAGTGACCAAGTCAATGCGTCATACGCTTCCCAAGAGCATGACATACATGAAGCAACTGATGTAGCAACCACTAAGCAAGACATAATCCCAATGGCAAGATCTCCGTCAAGTCAATACATCCAGTAGCAAGCCAAAGTCAATATCCTTGTGAGTCGAAAGTGCTCAAAACATCCAAATCAGAGCTCCAAAATATCTGTCAAGCATGGACGAACTAAGAGTCATCAACCATGGACCAAAGCATGTAATGCATAGAGCTTATCCGTCAAGTACAGACAATAGGCATAAGCGGCCCAAATGCCAGTCAAGTCGACCAAACTGCCAATGACAAACCAATAACAACGGAGAAAATGCGATGCTCAAAAGCATTCCGGAATCCCGATCATGAGTTCGAAGTCGATCCCCAAAGTGTAATACATCATGACATAACCCATAGCTTACATCCGGTATCGATAGAGAAGCAATACATGTGACAAATGAGCTTCAGCCTGCTCATGTACACAGCTCTAAATAGTCCAAAACTGTCAATTTCCAGCCCAAAAACAATGCCAAATCATGGGCAAATCGAATGCATACATTCCCAAGACATTAGGCATCATGTAAACCGCATACGGGCATCAAACAAGGTAATCGAAGTAGAGTATAAGCATCAAATGCCAATGCCAAGTGTGGCTGCCCTGTTTCCAGCACTGTATAACAGTAAATAATAGTCCCAAATCAGCCAATATTTCAGGCCAAAATCATGGCATAATCATGTGCATACATTCCCAAGGCACTAGGCATCATGTAGACTGCATACGGGCATCAAATAGCACAACCGGAATGGAGTATAAGCAACAAATGCTAATGCCAATGGTGCTGCCCTGTTTTCAGCCTGTTATGATAGTTTATGACAGTCCCAAATCTGAAGAAATCAGCCCCGAATGATCAAGACCAATGCCCAAAGCTTGAATGACATCAAACATGAAGTCTATAGCCCTCTTGATCAAGGTAGAGATCAAGAAGCAATGGCCAAGTGTGGAGCTGAAGTAAACGAGTGCTAACAGCCTGGAAAAAAATGGTGCAATCTGTCCTATTGGTACTGAACTTACTACTGCTCCACATGGGCTGAAAAGGGGGTAATGGGGGGCTCAAGAAGGGCCTATCAAAGGCCTATGACAAGCCTCTTTGAGCCTTGATAGGTGTAAGGCACAATATGAGGAGAATAAGCTTCAAGGGTTTGAAGCCATGGCTGCCCTTGCAATTTGCAACCTGTAGACTGAAATAAAACCCTGAAAGAATGATCAAATACCTCAGTATCAATGCCTTGAAGGTGCCTCAATAGGCCGGGAAGGTGCTCGGGAAGCCGGGGAGTGACAGGAGCTCGGGGAGATCGGATATGGCTACCGGGATGGAGATCCAATGCGTGAAGGGAGTCGATGCGAAGGTAGAGAAGCACCAAGTCGAGCTCGAGCAAGAGGAAGCCAAGCTCTGATACCAGTTGAAAGGTGAGAAGGATCGAAGCTTGCACACGAGCTATGGCAGGAGAGCAAGAGCAAGAAAGAGAGAGACAAGAAATGGGAACTCCAACAGTCACAATGTGTGACCGGGCCTTCCTTTATTTACTAGTCACTAAAAAATGAATGTAAAGAATAAAGTGACATGACGGGCACCCACCACCTATAGTGTGCAGTGGCAGGTACTGTCAGTGTAGTAATACACGGGGCGGCACGGCGAAGGCACCTTTACCCCAACACTTCTAACGTGGTATCAGAGTGCAGCTAAGGATGGCACAGCTCCATTTTTCTCTCATCTAGCTCAGCTTGAGCTCAATCCAGCTCAAGAGTCCAGTACCTCATCTCCCACTCCTTCTCCACTTAATCTTGTGGCAGCCATAGCCAGCAATACCTTTGCCTACTTGAAGCTCTCATATCTCTCTCTACCGGCCAAATCTTACCAAGCTTCCTTCTGGAGAAGTGTTCCCCCACTATTGAAGCTTATCTATATCACTTGAAACATCAGCACAGTCCTGCCACAAGCTCAGCATTATCAATTTTCTCATGCTCTTTTCTATGTCTATCGTAGCCAGATCTGTATCTACCTCTGATTGAGCTTCTTGATTTGCACTGCCCTGCCACAAGCTCAGCATTATCAATTTTCTTAGGCTCTTTTCTATGTCTGCCATTTCCAAATCTGTACCTACTCTGATTGAGCTTCTTGATCTCCACCTACAGAGCATATCTTCACTTGCTTTCTTTTAAGGGATTTCTCCTTGGCTCTGGGCACTGCTGGTATTACATAACAGCACAACATTGGTCATCGTACAGTGCGGCATTACAAAAATTCATGGTCGTTGGAAATTGTATGCCTATATCAGTTTGTACAACTCGATCTATGTGTTCGCGCTGTGATTCCGCCTCTAGTCATATGGCATTTGAAGAATGACTTCTAAGCTTCATCTCCATCAAATATTCCATCCATTGTAGCTGCTAAATCATCAAAAAAATCAATTGCATGCATCTCAAACCCTAATAGACTCCATAGTCAAAGCTCCAAATTTCATATCTTACACTTTCTTAAGCTCACTAGAGCTCCTACCACTCAAGTCCACTACCTAATCACACTAAAAAATCAGTAAGGAGGATCTTGTAGACTTGAAAGACTTGGAGCAAGCAACAAAGACTTCCACAAGAGGAAGATTTGAGAAGCCTAAGCATCAACATTCAAGACATAGTACTTATCGATACTCAAACAGTGCTTCTTGGCACTTGAGTCTTCAGTTTACTTTGAAGATTACTCTCAGTCTGTGTGATGATTTAAAGTCACATTGATAAAGTCCAGTGTAAATCTCAATCTTCTTGTAAAAGGATAGACACTGCTTGAGAGTTCTCGTGGTAAGACCTCCTACTAAGATGACTAAAGTGGAACAAATAGCAAAGTTTAATGGTGAAGGCTTTCATGCCTGGAAGGAGAAGACCGTGTATCACCTTATGTGAAAGGACTTGTGGGACCTGTTTGAAGATGATCCAGCTAGCAAGAAGGAAGATGATGAAGATAGGTTCATTGAAGAAGAGCAGCTCAAAACCAAAGAATGGAAGAAGATGAATAACAAGGCACTAGGCATCATCGCCTAGGGACTAAGTGATGATGTGCTACATCATATCTCTTGCATTAGAGATGCTAGAACTGCTTTGGAGGAACTTGACAGGATGTTTGGTACCCAAGCAAAGAATTCAAAGGTAAAATTACCCATGCAGTTTTATAAACTAGATATCAAAGACAGTGCTTCTATGACCACACACATTAACAAGTTCAAGGGCCTAAAAACCCAGCTTGCAGCTCTTAAGAAGAATATTGATGAAGATGAAGCAATAGTTGTACTTCTTGCAAGTGTGAATAAGGATCCATATGAGAACCTTGTGTCCACCCTAAGTAATGTTCCCAGTCTCTCACTCAAAGACATTGAGCACTCACTGCTTGATAGAGAAAGAAAATTTAAAAGTAAAGATGTAAAAGAGACCAGCTCAAGGGAAAATCTCTTATACACCAAAGGAGCTACTGGACCCAACGGAAAAGGTCAAGGATTCAACACCGATAACAGAAGTCGAATGGCATGTCATTATTGTGGTAAGACTTGACATATTTCCAGTGAATGCTTTCACAAGAAAAGAGCACAGCAAATGCAGAATGACCACCACCAAAGTCAATTCATGAATGAAGAAGAAGAAGAAGAAGAAGATGCTTCCGCTACCATCAACAACTGTGGCAGATTGTTCTAAAGGAATTTGCTCCCATAGTTATAGATCTCTATGTTTCCCTTAGTGGATTCGCTTTGTAAAAACCCTTGGCAAAGATGTAAAGTCTCAAGCTTTAACTTGACTAGGCTGCCTATGAGCTAGTCTCCCAGGCCATGTTATCATGTAGGGGGGGCAAAAGCCAAAGTGTAGGGACTCATCATTTGAGGGGAGATGTTGAGAAATACACAAATGTTGTATGCTCTAGGAAGAGTTGTACTGAATCCCATATGCACAGTGA